>NW_007064586.1:422519-437038 GCF_000164805.1 Carlito syrichta | reverse complement strand
CACTGCACTCCAGTCTAGGCGACAGAGTGAGACTCCAACTCAAAAAAAAAAAACAAAAAACAAAAAACCCGAAAACAAAGAGAGAGAGAAAATTAGCGCGCAGGAGAGATTGTTCTCCCAACTCTCATTCTGGTGAGACATGCCTGAGCCTTGGAAGGATCTACAGTTTTTAACAAATGGTTCCAAGGCTCCCAGGTTGGGCTTCTCCCACATGACAGGGCACACAAGTTACCCAGAGAGCTGTGAGTGTGTAGGGGTTGGGCCAGGCCCTGAGAGGGTACATGTCTGAAAGGGGATCCCGGGGAATGCCGACCACGATGCTCAGATAAGGATTTCATTTTCAGAAATAAACCTGTAAGGGTTGCAAAGCCCTTTGAAAGTAGGAAAAAAAGAGGCCAGGTGCAGTGGCTCACACACAAAATCCCAGCACTCTGGAAGGCCAAGGTGAGAGGACTGCCTGAGCTCACAGGTTCAAGACCAACCTGGGCAACTTGGCAAGACCTCTTCTCTACAAGAAATCAAAAAATTAGCTGGGCGTGGTAGCACATGCCTATAGTTACCACTACTTGGAAGGCTGAGGCAGAAAGATCACCTGAGCCCAGCAGGTCAAAGCTGCGGTGGTTGTAAGCTTACCACTGCCCTCTAGCCTGGGCGACAGAGTGAGATTCCACCTGAAAAAATAAAAACAATTAAAAAAAATAAAGTAGAAAAAAGGCTGGACATAGTGGCTCACATCCATGATCTCAGCACTTTAGGAGACCAAGGTAGGAGAATCACTTGAGCCCGGGAGCTCCAGACCCCAGCCCGGGCAACATAATAAGGCCCCATCTTTACAAAATAAACATGAGAAAATTAGCCAGGCATGGTGACACAGACCTGTAGTCTTAGCAACTCGGGAGGCTGAGGTGGGAGGATCGCTTGAGACCAAGAAGTTGAGGTAGCAGTGAGTTCTGATCATACCACTGCACTCCAGCCCCTCTCAAAATAAATAAATACATAAAGCAGAAAGGAAAGCCAGTGTGTACTTAAATAAGGAGGCTAAGACTATTGTTTCTTGGTCAGTCACTGCGTCTGCACCGCTGTCCATCAGGCTCTCAAACGCCTGTACCTTGCCCATTTCTGAAAAGGCGAGGTCACATGAGTCATGGTTCAGGAAGAAAACGGTGCAATTTCATAGCAATGGGCTGAACACTCAGGTCTTGGGCTGCCCGTCCCCTCAGTTATCCACACCCCAGGACAGCTTCCCATGGGGACCCCTGTTCCAACCCCCCGTGCCAAGCAGCCCCCTGCACAAGTGCAATGTGTCACACAATTCTTAAGGTAACGGCCGAGCTCCACTGTCCTGACACCTCTCCTGAGGACAGGAGTGGCTATGCCCCCAACGGTTCCTACAGAAGTGGAACCTGACAGCCCGGAGAGAGACTGAGCCGGCCTGAGGGACCCAGCCTCTGCAGGGCAGGGACCTGGGACTGGTGCACAGGCAGGGTAGGGGTGAAGCCACTGAAGGCGAGCAGGTTGTCATTCACCTGGCAGACGCACAACTCACAGGGGTCGCCGGGCGACCAAATCTGTCCAACCGGAAACTCGACCCCGTTGTCGTCCAGAGCGCAGCCTGGCCGGGGACAAACGGAGGAGAGATGTGGCCACATGGCCTCCAGTGGCCTCCACCAAGAACAGACAACGCATACGCCCACACAGATACCACTCACACAGACACACAAACGCACTCACAGACACCCTCATACAAATGTGCACTTACACACAAACACACATACTCACACAGATACTAGTTACGTACACACACACACACACACACACACACACACACACACACACACACACAGCCGGGCACAGTGGCTCACGTCTATAATCCTAGCACTCCAGAAGGTCGAGGTGAGAGGACTACCTGAGCCCACGAGTTTGAGACCAACCTGGGAACTTGGTGAGACCTCATCTCTACAATAAATCAAAAAATTAACCAGGTGTAGTGGCGCATGCCTGTAATTCCAGCTACTTGGAAGGCTGAGACAGAAGGATCGCCTGAGCCCAGCAGGTTGAGACTGCGGTGGCCATGAGTGTGCCACTGTACTCTAGCCTGGGCGACAAAGTGAGACTCTGACTCAAAACAAAGCAAAACAAAACCAAAACAAACACACACACACTTATACTTACTCAACAGACATGACAGATACACACATAGATACCACTCACACACACACAAACACAAATGCACTCACACACTCATACAAACGTACACCTACCACTCATACACACACAGACACACAGACACTACAGACACACTCATACAAACGTACACCTAGACCCACAGCCACAAATACCACTCACATACAGACACACAAACTTATACTCACAGACACCCTCATACAAATGTACACTTATATACTCACAGACACAACAAACACGCATGCCCACACAGGCACATCCACACAAAAACACACAGAGGCAAACTTATACTCACAGACACATTCGTACAAACATACATTTACACGTTCACGTATAGACACAATAGATACAAAACACACTCACACAGACACAACTCACATAGACACAACTCACATACACAGACGTACGCTCACACAGACACACTATGCAAAATACAGACATATACAAATACGCAAAGACACATGTACACACACACACACCACATGTACACACAGACACACACACTTGACCCCTCCGGGTCGTCAAGCCCTGTGCCGGCCGCAGCCGGGGCGGCTTACCTGTGGTGGGCGTGGGCTCCCGGCAGGTGAAGCAGCACTGTCCTGGGCCCAGCTGCCACTCCTCCCGGGGGCAGGCCAGCTCCGGGCATGGGGTGAAGGAACACTCCACCTCCCCACTCTGCAAGAGAGCCGAGGGCCACGGGCCAGTGAGGGCAGCTCCCCACCGGGCCACCGAGGGGGCCGGCAGGCTGCCACGGCCCTCCGACCCCTCAAGCGAAAGTGACAAAGAAATCCCCAGGAAGCAGGGAGGGATGGGCGAGTCCTTCACTGGGGGCCAGTGAAGTGAGGCTGGGAGAGGTCCAGGGAGTGTGCAGGGCCGCCACCATCTCCCAGCCTCCCTGCTGCCTGGACAACACAGCAAGACTCCACCTACGCAAAATAAAATGAAATATGCTCTCATCTGAGCCCTACCACTGCCTTCCACTCTGGCTCTTCCAACCTGCTCTCGCTCTGCAGCCAGAGAACTTTCTTGGGCACCCAAGTGGTCCATCACTCCACCGGATAAAGGCTTTCTACAGCCTTGTGGAGTCCAAAGCCCTTAGTGAGTTAGCAGAGCCCTTCAGGACTGTATCAGAACTCACCCAGGTCCCCTCCTCAAATACTGCCTTTGGGGGCTAGGTATGGGGGCTCACACTTGTAATCCCAGCACTTTGGGAGGCCAGGGCGAGAGGACTGCTTGAACCCAGGAGTTTGAGATCAGCTTGGGCAACACAGTGAGACCAAAAAAATTTTAAGATTGAGCCAGACATGGTGGCGTGTGCCTGTAGTCTCAGTTGCTTGGGAGGCTCAGGCAGGAGGAACCCAGGAGTTCAAGAGTAGCCTGGGCAACATAGCAAGACGTCTCTACAAAAATTTTAAAAAATAAGCCGGACATGGTGGCACATGCCTGTAGTCCCAGCTGCTCAGGAAGCTGAGACACAAGGACCACCTAAGCCCAGGAGGTCGAGGCTGCGGTAAGCCGAGACTGTGCCACTGCCATCTGGCCTGGGTGACAGAGCGAGATCCCAACTCAAAAACAAAAAAAAGGACTATCCTTGGCTGACAGAGCTGCATCTTCCAGGGAGGCCTGGATGGTCACTCCGCCCGCCCAGGACTCCCTGGGGAGCACACCGAGTCTATATAACACACTGACACAGATCCCTGGCATGGCCCACCCTCCAGAGCTCCCCCTGGACCAGGGTTGAGTCCACAGCTTTGTCGGGCGTCCTCCCGTGCCCGCCCGCAGCCCTCAACGGTTTCTCCTGGGAGCACTCCCTTGGGAAGTCCCTACACAGACCCTGCTTCTAGCCCAAGCCTAGACATGGCCTCTGCGTGCAGCCTGGCCTCCTGCCTCCACTCCATCCCCCTCTGTGCTCCAGCCACAAAGGCCGTCTCGTCCTCTGCCCTCTGCCGGGCATGGCGCCCTCAGCTCCTCACCTCATCAGTCCCCGCCATCCTCCAGGCCTCCACTAAGCACCCTGCCCTCCTGCCTCCACTCCATCCCCCTCTGTGCTCCAGCCACAAAGGCCGTCTCGTCCTCTGCCCTCTGCCGGGCATGGCGCCCTCAGCTCCTCACCTCATCAGTCCCCGCCATCCTCCAGGCCTCCACTCAGCACCCTGCCCTGCAAAAAGGCTTCAGGAACCCCAGTTACCTGGTCATCACCCGCCTAGGCTGTGGGTTTCCTGACCCAGAGGGCCAGGGCTGTCTTGTGCTTAACCCTGCCCCCAGCACACAGTCGGTGCTCTATAAATAGCAGTGCTAGCCGGGCACAGTGGCTCAGCCTGTCATCCCAGCACTTTGGGAGGCCGAGGCAAGAGGATTGTTGAGCCTAGGGGTTTGAGACCAGCCTGGGCAACATGGTGAGACCTCGTCTCTACAATAAATCAAAATATAAGCCGGGCATGGTAGTGCGTGCCTCTAGTTCCAGCTACTTGGAAGGCTGAGGTGGAAGGATCGCCTGAGCCCAGTAGGTGGCGGCTGCGGTGGCTGTGACCCTGCCACTGCACTCCAGTCTGGGCGACAGAGTGAGACTCCAACTCAAAAAAAAAAAAAAAAAAGGAATGCTGAAGGATGAACTTGAACTTGAAGACGACTGTAGGAAATCCTAGGAGAACTCTGTGACTGCTGTGCTGCTTCAGTTTCCCTTCGCTGCACGGCAGGTTATCCTTCTCCTGGTCGTCATCCTGGGTATAGTTCTGTGTCCTGCCCCACTCCCCGAGTCACCCAGCTCCACAGGCTCCAGGACGCTCAGTCGCCCTACCTGGCAGACACAGGTAGTACACTCGTCACCACCCCCACTGAACATGGCCCCGTCCGCGTACCACCGCCCGTGGAAATAGCATCTCACTGCAGAAGAGAAAGGGAGAAGCAGCTCAAGGCCTTTGAGCAGCTAAAGAAAAAGGGGAACGAGGGGGTGGGGGTCGGGGCAGCCCACAACGGTCCACAGCACGCTCCGTGCCCTGGAGCCCAAGGCACTTCCTCCCCTGTAACCCAAGACACAAACTAAGTCACTACTCAGAAACCAACAGAGTTCTTTCTGCGAGGTGCGGTGGCTCATGCCTGTAATACCATCACTTTAGGAGGCTGAGGTGGGACGACTGAGTTTGAGACCAGCCTGGGCAACATAGTGAGACCCCCATCTCTACAAAAAAAAATTTTAAAAGTTAGCCTGGGGACATGCGAGTGTAGCCCCAGCTACTCAGGAGGCTGAGGCAGGAGGATGGTCCGAGCCCAGAAGTCGAGGCTGCAGTGAGCTGTGAGCGTGCCATTGTGCTCCATCCTGGGAGACAAAGCGAGACCCTGTCTCAAAACAAAAAACAAACAAAAACCAGAATGAAGCACAAAAAAAGTGAGGCCCTTCCAAAGAGGCAGGGGAAGCCCTGAATAACTAAAGAGTAAAAGAAAAAAAAGAAGAGAAACTGCCCCCGATGTCCAAGACAAAGGTCTCGGAATGGGACAACAGAGTGAGACCGCGAATCAAAAAAAAAAACCAAAGGGAAAAAGCGGCCTAAAGAGACACCAGCTCTGAATTCAGGCAGACCTGAGTGTAAGTACTGGTCCGTTACTAACTGGCTGTGTGTCTCTGGGCAATGTCTTGACCGCCTGAGGTCTCAGTTTTCTCATCTACGTATGGCCATGTAAAGATTCAGTGAAATTAGGTGCCAGCAAGCGTCTCACGCGGCAGGGGCACGGGGCCAGCAGGGAGTATCCGTGACCATGACGAGGCCGTCCCAGGAAAGGGAGGCATGAGTTTAACAAAGGACCAACTTGCTAGTACTTAAGGAGAGCCCCCTCCCCTGCCGCACCCTGAGACACAGCAATGCCCAGGATGGAGTCAAATCCCCTCCTGCCTACGCTCAAGACGCCTTGGGCAGGGGACAGGCTGGGACATAAGCAAGCAAGGTCTAGCATCCAGCTGCTGTGCACATGGTAGGTGCTCACTAAAAAGAGGTCACTGGCCGGGTGCGGTGGCTCAAGCCTATAATCCCAGCACTTTGGGAGGCTGAGGTGAGAGGACTGCCTGAGTCCACGGGCAACTTGGCGAGACCTCATCTCTATAATAAATCAAAAAATGAGCCAGGTGTGGTGGTGCATGCCTGTGGTTCCAGCTACCTAGAAGGCTGAGATGGAAGGATCGCCTGAGCCCAGCAGGTTGAGACTGAGGTAGCTGTAAGCATGCCAATGCATGCCAGCCTGGGCGACAGTGTGAGAGACTCCAACTCAAAAAAAAATCAGGGCACTATGCTGAACGCGGTGACTCACACCTGTAATCCCAGCATTTGGGGAGGCCGAGGAAGGAGAGCTGCTTGAGCCCAGGAGTTTGAGACCAACCTGGGCAACACATCGAGACCTCGTCTCTGCAAAACATAAAAAAAATTAGCCAAGTGCACGCCTGTAATCCCAGCAACTCAGGAGGCTGATGTGGAAGGACCGCCTAAGCCAAGGAATTTGAGGCTGCGGTGAACCATGATTGTGCCACTGCGGCCTAGGCAACAGAGACCCTGACTCAAAAACAAAAATGGGCATTTGAAATGCTTCACTAGATCTCAGTTTCTAAAGCAGAAACCACCTCCCTCCTCTCTCCGTCACTCACCCTGCCCACCCCACCACATGCTCTAAACACATACCTACCCTGCACGCTCAGAAAAGCAAAATGCCCCCAGGAGTGTCACTTACCTGGAACACAAGTACAGCAATCCGACTGTGGGGTGGCCTGACAGGGGCCGGGGGGACACTCAGGTGAGATGCAGGATACATTTCCGGCCTGAAGAGGGACAAGAGACAGCTTCAGGGCTGTGAGGGCAACCCTGGGCTCCTTCCCTGTTTCACACCATGCTTTCCCAACAGTACAGCTCTCAAGAGGCCCTCAGGGAACTCTAAACGCTGCCGTGATCACAGGGACATGCTCTGTGGTTAAGAATGTACCCCTTGCTGGCTGGGCGTGGAGGCTCATGCCTGCAATCCCAGTACTTTGGGAAAGTGAGGCGGGAGGATTGCCTGAGCCCACGGGTTCGAGGCCAGGCCTGGGCAACTTGGTGAGACCTCATCTCTACAATAAATCAAAAAATTAGCAGGGCGTGGTGGCGCACGCCTGTAGTTCCAGCTACTTGGAAGGCTGAGGCGGAAGGATCACCTGAATCCAGCAGGTCGAGGCTACAGTGGCCATGAGCGTGCCACTGCACTTCAGCCTGGGCAACAGAGTGAGACTCCAACTCAAAAAAAAAAAAAAAAAATCCCCACCTTGCCACATGAAAAAGGCGAGGGCAGGCCAGGGGGCAGAGCGTGCTTCCTTATGCAGATGTGCCTGGAAGCTCTGGAAGGGTTCAGAGACCAGAGATGACCCTGCACGGAAGGAGGCTCACACACTCCCCCTA
The DNA here is from genome assembly GCF_000164805.1 of Carlito syrichta. Taxonomy (NCBI): domain Eukaryota; kingdom Metazoa; phylum Chordata; class Mammalia; order Primates; family Tarsiidae; genus Carlito; species Carlito syrichta. The sequence goes on along the minus strand of NW_007064586.1, from coordinate 429,443 downwards.
AGCCCCCTCCAAGTTGTGAATAAACTGGCTCCGACTGGCTACTCAAAGAATTAAATTTCAAAATAAGTTTTTAGAATTTGATGTTGGCCGGGCATGGTAGCTCAGCCTGTCATCCCAGCACTTTGGGAGGCCGAGGCGAGGGGACTGCTTGAGCCCACAGGTTTGAGAGCAGCCCGGGCAACTTGACGAGACCTCGTCTCTACAATAAATCAAGAAATGAGCAGGGCGTGGTAGCACACGCTTGTAGTTCTGGTTACTTGGAAGGCTGAGGTGGAAGGATTGCCCGGAGCCCAGCAGGTTGACGCTGGGGTGGTCGTGAGCATGCCATTGCACTCTAGCCTGGGCGATGGAGTGAGACTCCAACGCAAAAAAAAAAAAAAAAAAAATTTGACTTTAAGACCAGAAAGCCCTGGTTGGGTGTGGTGGCTCATGCTTATAATCCCAGCACTTTGCGAAACAGAGGAAGGAGGACTGCTTGAGGCCAGGAGTTCAAGACCAACTGGGCAACATAGCAAGATCCTCTTTAAAAAAAAAATAGCTGGGCATGTTGGCACATGCCTATATTCCCAGCTAGTCTATGGTTCCAGCTATTCAGGAGGTTGGGACAGGCAGTTTGCTTGAGTTCAGTAGGTCGAGGCTGCAATGAGCCATGACGGTGTCACTCTCGCCTAAGATTCTTAGGCCGCTCCCCAGACCTACTGAATGAGAATCTGCTTTCTAAATATCATTTTCTTTCTCCTTTTTTGAGATAGGGTCTCACTATGTTGCCCAGGCTGCTCTGGAACTCCTGAACTCACGCAATCCTCCAGCCTCGGCCTCCCAAAATGCTGGGATGACAAGTGTGAGCCACCGCGCCCGGCCAGAACCTGCATTTTAGTAAGAGCCCCACCAGTTCACGTGCAGGCAAAGAATAGGAAACAGAGTTCCCTGTCTCAAAAAAATAAATAAAATTTAAAAAGATCAAAAGCCCCCAACTTTGGAGTCAGCCAGACCTAAGTTCCATCATCTGCTTCTCCACTAAAGAGACTTCAGATCACATCACACCCCTGAGCCTCAGTCTCCCCATCTGTGAGATGGGGGTAGAATTGGCACCTTTCCCAGAAGTTACCGAGTATGACGTGCCATGAAGTCACACATGAAAGTGCACCATTCCGCTTTTACACGGCACACAGGAATCGCTCAATAAGGGCACCGGAAGCTGTCTACATAGGCCTGATCTCAGCCACAGCTTCACCTTCGATGCCAGAGTAGGAGCCACTTTTGAAGATGGTCAGAGGGTGGCAGTGAGGGCTGGAGAACAGAGCCCGGACTTGTTGCTCAGACAGAGTTCAAATCCCAGCTCTGCCACCTCCCAGCCTCAGTCTTTCCTTTTTTCTTTCTTTTTTTTTTTTTTTGAGTCAGAGTCTCACTTTGTCACCTGGGCTGGAATGCAGTGGCATGCTGCTCACGGCCACCGCAGCCTTGACCTGCTGGACTCAGATGATCCTTCCACTTCAGCCTCCCAAGTAGCTGGAACTACAAGCGTGCACTATCACGACCAGTCTATTTTTTGATTTATTATAGAGATGAGGGCTCACCAAGTGGCCCAGACTGGTCTCGAACCCCTGGACTTGGACAATCCTCTCGCCTCCACCTCCCAAAGTGTCAGGATTACAGGCATTGAGAAACTGCACCTGGCTGAGTCTTTTCACCTGTAGTAACTGATCCTGTGCCCAGAGACGCAGTAAAGAAAGACATGAGAGGCACCAACCTAGGCCTGGCTCATAATCAAACACGCATGACAGCACCTGGTGGTGCCTGCACACAGTAGGTACTTAATAACTATTCTTGGAGGAGTGAATTTACCCAAAGCAAAATATTCTCTCTTTTTTTTTTTTTTTTGAGTTGAGGTCAGTGACACAATCACAGCTCATATAGCCTTGACCTCCTGGGTTCAGGCGATCCTTCTGCCACAGCCTCCTGAGTAGATGGGACTACAGGTGCGTACCACCACATGCAGCTTTTTTTTTTTTTAGTAGAGACGAGGTTTCACTATGTTGCCCAGGCTGGTCTCAGACTCCTGGGCTCAAGCAATCCTCCCGCCTCAGCCTCCCAAAGTTCTGGGATTATAGGTGTGAGCCACCACACCTGGCCCAAGACATGAGCCTTCTCCCTCCCAAACGTGGAGGGAGTCATGAGACTTCTCCTTCCCAAACATGGAGACCTTTCTTTTGCTGCCAAATATTTTGCCTGGAGAGAAAAACAGTCTCCCTGGTGGGACATTTCCAAAGGAGGGTCATCCCCTCCCCTCCCTTTCCTGAACAGATGGACCCTGTTTGCCTGTTGGCTCTGTTCTGCTCGGCAGAAGCCTCCCTGACTCCACCTTCAGGTCTTATACTTTCCCTACCCTTGTAAATCCTAGCAAATTCCACAACCTGAAGAACTCTCCCTTCCGTTCAACAAGCTCTCACCTTTAACATCTGGTCTTTTTCCCTTTCCTCTGAAACCCCTAAAGGTTAAACAAACAGCCACAAGGCTCTGGAGCTCTTGTGATGCTTACCAGGCAGACACAGACGGTGCAGTTCTCGTTGGGAGGTGAAAACACGTCCCCTTCGGCTCGGATGACGCCACTGTGAAAACAGCCTTTGAAAGGCAAGCAGGAGGCAGAGGCATCAGACCTCTTCAAAGGAGACGCCTGAGGTCCCACTCCTTTTCCAGGCATAAAGCACTTGGAACCTTCTCTCACTGCCCCGGAAGGCCCAGGAATGGCAAATTCAGGTGCCCTGATTGTGTGGTTCCAGGACCCCTGTGGAACTACCCAGGTGACATCTGCAAGGATCAGGCTCGGTGGCCCAGGGTTCATGCCTCATAAACCCACAGCTGTCTAGAGAACATGGCATTTTATTTCCAGAAGGCAGGAGAGGCAGCCTGGGTCCAAAACCTGGCCTGTCAGTTCAGTTTACCTCAGTGGTCTTGGACATGTCAGCTAGCCTTGCTGGGATTCAGTTGTCTTCATTGTAAAATGGAAATACTGGCCAGGCACAGTGGCTCACACCTGTAATCCCAGCACTTTGGGAGGCTCAGGTGAGAGGACTGCCTGAGCTCGGGAGTTTAAGACTAGCCTGGGTAACACAACGAGACTCTGTCTCTACAAAAAATAGAAAATTTAGTCAGGCAGGGTGGCTCATGCCTGTAGTCCCAGCTACTCAGGAGGCTGAGACAAGAGGATCTCTTGAGTCCAGGAGTTGGAGGCTACGGTGAGCTGTGATCAAGCAATTGCTTTCCAGCTAAGGTGACAGAGTGAGACTCCAACTCAAAAAGAAAATCAATAAGTACATTTCCATTTTTACCCCCTTTTTTTTTCGGAGTTGGAATCTCACTGTGTCACCCAGGCTGGAGGGCAGTGGTGTGCTCACAGCCACCACAGCCTTGAGCACCTGCTGGGCTCAGGCGATCCTTCTACCTCAACCTACTGAGGAGCTGGGACCATGGACAAGTGCCACCATGCCCAGCTAAACTAGGATTGCAGGTGTGAGCCACCACATCTGGCCTACCATTTTGGCTCTCGGGAAGACTATACCGGCTTCTCCATACCCAGGAACCTGAGCATCAGGTCACCAAGAGCACCAGAGAAATGAAGATTCTTAGGCCCCTCCCCAGATCTACTGAACGAGAATCCGCTTTCTGAAAATTGTTTTTGTTTTCTTTTTTTGAGACAAGGTCTCACTATGTCACCCAGGCTGTTCTTGAACTCCTGAACTCACATGATCCTCCAGCCTTGGCCTCCCAAAGAGCTGGGGTTACAGGCGTGAGCCACCGCGCCCAGCCGTAATCTGTCTTTTATTTATTGTATTTTCTTGAGCTGTAGTCTCACTCTGTCCACCCAGGCTGGAATGCAGTGGCACACTCATGGCCACTGCAGTCTCCACCTGCTGGACTCTGGAGATCCTTCCGCCTCAGCCTTCCAAGAAGTTGTAACCATAGACATGTGCCACCATGCCCAGCTAATTTTTTTTTTTTTAACCTATTGTGAGCCGGGCTCGGTGGCTCAGCCTATAATCCCAGCGCTTTGAGAGGCTGAGGTGAGTGGATTGCCTGAGCCCACAGGTTCGAGACCCGCCTGGGCAACTTGGCGAGACCTCATCTCTACAATAAATCAAAAATTAGCCAGGTGTGGTAGTACACGCCTGTAGTTCCAGTTACTTGGAAGGCTAAGGCAGAAGGATCGCCGGAGCCCAGTAGGTCGAGGCTGCGGTGGCAGGAGCGCACCACTGCACTCCAGTCTGGATGACAGAGTGAGACTCCAACTCAAAAAAAAAAATTTTATTGTGGAGACGAGGTCTTACCAAGTTGCCCAGGCTGGTCTTGAAGCCCTGGGCTCAGGCAACCCTCTCGCCTTGGCATCCCAAAGAGCTGGGATTACAGGCTTGAGCCACCACTCCTGGCAGAATCTGCATTTTAGTAAGAGCCCTAGCAATTCACGTACAGGCAAAGAACAGGAAGCAGAGGAAGAGCTGCAAGCAGATGGGAGACAGTCGAAAAGAGGACAGAGTTTAGAAATCACAACTCCTTGAACTAGAGAAGGGGAACTGGGGCAAGGGAAGGGGACTGCACAGTGGCTTTGGAGAGGCCCACAGAATGAATGAATACATGAATGAATGAAGCTCAGAGAGGAGACTCAGAAGATAAAGTGCAGTCCCCAGACCAGCTGTGTCAGTGTCACCTGGGAGCTTGCCAGAAATACACATTCTCAGGCCCTATCCCAGACCTGCTGAATTAGAAACTCTGGGGTGGGAGCCAGAGATCTACGGATTTTTTTGTTGGTTTTGTTTTTTGAGATAGGGTCTCACTCTGGAGTACAGTGATGGGATCATAGTTCACTGCAGTCTCAAATGCCTGGGCTCAAGCTATCCTCACGTCTCAGCCTGCCAAGTAGCTGGGACTACAGACGTGCACCACTGCACTTGGTTAATTTTTAAAATTTTTTTGTAGAGATGGAGATTTGGCTATGTTGCTCAGGCTGGTCTCGAACTCCTGAGGTCAAGCAATCCTCCCACCTCAGTCTCCCAAAGTGCTAGGATTATAGGCATGAGCCACTGCCCCGGGGCCAGGAACTGTGTTTTAATAAGCTCTCCAAGTGATGCTAATATACACCAAAGTTAGAGACAGCCTTTTGGCTGCAGGAGTTTGGAGGCAGGGGAGAGACAGGACAGTGCCCTCCTGGCACGGCTCTCACCTGTGCACGATGGGCAGCATCTCCCATCTCTGGAGGGAATCGGGTGCGAACAAGCAGCTTCACACCTCACCTGTTCACAGGTCACTTCCCCATCCTGGAAACAAGCCAGAGTTACAGCCACCACAAGGCCCCAGACGCCACGCCAGGGCAGCTCCAGGGACCCCTCACACCCACCTCGCACCAGCACTGGGCACACCCAGGCTCTGTCCAACGGCTCCCTGATTCATACATGGCTCCCAGGTGCCAGCAAGGAGAGCGCCCAGTTGTCAGCTGGGGGACCTCGGGGCCCCTGGGCGAGGAAGGGGTTCCTACCACCTCTCCCTCGAGGAGTGAGGGAGGTCTGAGGGTCCTCAGCAGGGAGGCCGTAAGCCCTGGGGTGGCCACCAGGGTGGAGAGCAGCCGTGAAGGGACAGAAGGGGAGGGTGTGGAGAGTGGGGGGGAGGGGGACGGCAGGCGGGTGGTCCTGACTCCGGCTGGTGGCCCCGGAGCCCCGGAAGGAGGGCTGTGTCCTGGGGACAGCACAGGCCGGCCTGCCTCTGGAAGCAGCTGGAGTGACTTGGGGAGAGGCTGCCGGGGCTGCAGGATGGCAGACGGGGCCAGGATGGCTTTCGGGAAAGCTGAAACAGAAGCAAGGTGGTCCTTTGAGGGGGCCAGCAGGGCCAGCAGGGGGGATTTAGGGGGCCCAGCAGTCACTGAATGTCCCCGGGCCAGTTTCCTCACCAGCATGCTGGGGCTTCAGGGACAATCCCACAGGGAGTTGGATGGAAAAGCACCAGTGAGCAGGAGGAGGTGACACGGAAGGTCCCTCAGCCTCAGACGCTGCACAGTCAGATTCTTCCGCCATCCCTTCCTCGGCAGCCAGAGGCACAAGGGTTCCAGGCCGACCTCTAAACCCTCAGGGAGCCATCCCAGGAATAGCCCCACCCCCACCCGTGTCCTGGCAGGTCAGGTCTGTGTCCCCTGCTCCCCTACCCAGCTGTGGTTCCCCTGCAGAGGACACCGAGGCTCAGGATGAGGAGTTCACTCCAGCCCCGCAGGGGACAGGCCAGTCTCCAGCAAGAAGCCCTTGCCCCCAACACACGTGCAGATGCCTAAGAACAGGAAAGGGCACTCGCCCTGCAGACGGATACCCGCCACCCAGGGGTCTGAAAGATGAAGAGAGAAAACTGGAAAAACTAGGAGGAGCGGGTGAGAGAGAAGGGAAAGGGAGAGATTTGGGATCAGAGCAAGCCCGGGAGGCCGCAAGCTCGGGCTAGGAGGCAAACTGGAATATGAGAGTTCGATGCCACCCCGGAGATTTACAGGAACAAGGTGGCTCCCCTGGTACTGACATGGAAAAATCTCCACACGCCCTAAGAAGTGAAAAATGGGGGTGTCTGGCACAGTTGTCCCTACATACGCGTGTGGGCACACTCTGAGCAGGGCAGAGCCATCCCACCTGGTTGTCTATCTAGGCACCAGGATTACTTGGAACCCTCTGCCACACATTCCTCCATCGTTGTTGGGTTTTTTTCCTTTTAGAGTCTGGGGAAAAGAGAAGGGCTGGGGAATGGGGAAAGAGTAAAAAGAAAAGGGAAAAAGGACGGATAAAGATGTGGAAGGAGAAAGTGCGGCGTTGGAAATAACTGCAAACAAAAGCCGGGTGGGGGAGAAAGAGCTTGGTGCCGAGAGGGTGGGGCCTGGTCCCAGGGGGCGGGGCCTGGCGTTGG
>NW_007064586.1:411623-422350 GCF_000164805.1 Carlito syrichta | reverse complement strand
AGGAGCGGCCGCCGGGAGGGCGGGGCCTGGCGCTCACCTTCACAGGACACGCGGTCTGCCCGGAGCCTGAAGCCAGGTCGGCACGTGCACAGAAAGCTGCCCACGGTGTTGTGGCAGGAATGGTGGCAGACTCGCCTCTCCAGGGGCCTCCGACACTCGTTTACATCTGCGGGAGAGCCTCGCTGCAGACAGCTGCCTTGTTCGGGCTATCGGGGTCTTTCTTCGTTCCTTCTGTGAGCCCAAAAGACTGGGGGAGTCTCCCTGCCATGTTCTTACGGGGTCTGTCGCTGCCCCGGGGTGCAGGATGTGACTCGGACAGCCGGGAGCTGAGCGGAAATCTAGCGCTGGTCTCCTTGACAGGTTCATACATCCAGTTCAATTTAATTTAATGGATGAATCAGGGACGTATCCCCAACACTACGTAGCCATAACTAATTAAGTGCTGCCCGGAGGGGTTGAGCCCCGCCGGGAATCTGATCTCCAAACCTTCCACCCTCCCGATTTTCTTTCTGAAAATGTCTCAGAACTCGCTGAACGGCTGCTCTAGGTAGACTTCGGGACAAACACCCAACTCCACTAGAACAAGGCATTTTTTTCAGGCCCACTGGGACCCCACCTTCAACCCATGAGCCAAGCTCAAGCCGCACATGCCAATCCCATTCTGGAAATGTCTGCTAATGGGCTGAGGAAACAGGGGTCTCCTTCTAAACCAGAGGAACCAAGACATAACGTGCTTTATTTACCAAGGGGAGCAAAGGCAGCCAAGAAAATGGGTGAGCAGAGAGGAATCCTTGGGGTGTATCTGGGGGAGGAGCGGAAGAGAAACATAACAGGGTGAAAGGGCACATGGCCAGGGAAAGTCCAAGAAAGGGTCTCCCATGCAGAGCCACGCCAACTTCAGGAACAGGCAGGCTCTGAGCAAAGCCTCAAGCTCCCTCAGGCTCCAGAGGACCAGGAGGTCCAACTGTTGACTGTCCCGGGGTCCTGGGCTCCCTGTCCATCTTCTTGATTGGCAGCCCACAGGGCCTGCCCACCTTACCTACACAGGAGTGCCGGTTGCCGTGGAGATGGAAGCCAGTCCGACAGGAACACTTGTAGCTGCCGATGCTATTTTTACATCTCTGCTGACAGGGGGTCCCCAGGCATTCATCTGTGTCTGGCAGGGAAAAGGACAAGGCTGGGGTTCAGTTCCCCACAGAGCTCTGGAAATAGGTGGTTCCTTCTTCCTGTCTCATCACCATCTCCTACCCCACGGAGGGCTGTGCGACCGCGGTAATTCCCTCTCTTCCTCCCCGCCCTCATCCAGTCTCTCAACTCCTAAATACTCTCTGGACCAGCCCACTTCTCTCCAGCCCCGCTGCCATCCCCCAGCCCAGGCCATCCTGTCTCTAGTCTGAAGGACAGCACGCCTCCGCTGTGTCTCTCTGCCTCTACCTGGGTTCCTGCAAGCCCTCGTCTACACAGCCTCCAGGATGTTCTGACTAACATCTGATCAGGCCAGTTCCTTCTCAGAACCTCTCCTTGGCTCACCAGGTCTTATCCCAGAATAAGCACCAAATGCTGCCTCACAGCTCAGCAGGTCTTTGAACACAGCCCTGGGTGCCTTTCCCATCACCTTCTTCACCCTTTATCTTCCCTCTGCCTTAAATTCTTGCCGTCTTCCAAACGTTATCACATTCTTGCAGGGCCCCCGTTTTGCCCATCTTCTTCTGTCTGCCTCGAATACCTTTCCTTGTCTAGCTGAAAAGCTCCTACTCATACATCAAAACTCAGCTTCGATAGCACCTCCTCTGTAAAAGCTTCCCTTGCTGTTTGAAAATGTGAAAAACTAGAAATAATCTCTATGTTCAACAAAAGAAGAATTTCTAAACTATGGAATATTTGCACTGCAGAGCCAGCAGTTAACAGAAACAAGGGGGCAGGATGCAGTGGCTCATGTCTGTGGCTCCAATACTTTGGAAAGCTGAGGCAGGAGGATCGCTTGAGTCCAGGAGTTCAAGCCCAGCCTGGGCAACATAGCAAGACCTCGTCTCTACAAAAAGTAAAAAAAATTATACGGGCGTGGTGGTGTGTGCCTGCAGTTCCAGTTACTCAGGAGGCTGAGGCAGAAGGACTGCTTGAGCCCAGGCGGTTGAGGCTGCAGTGAGCCACGATTGTGCTACTGCACCCCAGTCTGGGTAACAGAGACCCTGACTGACTCCAAGTAAGAAAATAAATAAATAAATAAATAAATAAATAAGGAACAAGGCAGGTCTATTTACCTGATGTAGAAAGATTTTCCAGACCAATTGTTGAGGGTGGAGTTGGGAGGTGGGACAAGCAGAGGAATGACTGGGTTTATAATGTGATCTTGGGCAAATAATTCAATTTCCTTAAGGCTCAGTGTTCCTATCAATAAAATGGAGATTAAAAGTTCCAACTTTGGCCGGGCACAGTGGTTCATGCCTATAATCCAAGCACTCTGGGAGGCCGACGTGAATGGATTACCTGAGCCCACAGTTCAAGACCACCCTGGGCAACTTGGCAAGACCTCATCCCTACTATAAATCAAAAAATTAGCTGGGCATGGTGGCACATATCTGTAGTCCCAGCTATTTGGAAGGCTGAAGTAGAAGGATCACCTGAACCCAGCAGGTCAAGGGTGCAGTGTCCATGAATGTGCCACTGTACTCCAGCCTGGGTGACAGAGTGAGGGAAAAAAAAACTTCATAGGATAACTATGAGGGTGAAATGAAAAAATGCATGTGAAGCACTCAGTCTGGTGCCTGGAATATAAGAATTCAGCAACTAGCCGGGCTCGTTGGCTCAGCCTGTAATCCCGTGCCTTTGGGAGGCTGAGGTGAGTGGATTGCCTGAGCCCGCGGGTTCAAGACCTGCCTGGGCAACTTGGCGAGACCTCATCTCTACAATAAATCAAAAATTAGCCGGGCGTGGTAGCGCGCACCTGTAGTTCACTCAGTCTGGGCGACTGAGTGAGACTCCAACTCAAAAAAAACAAAAAGAATTCAGCAACTAGACAGGACATGGTGGTTCACGCCTATAATCCCAGCACTTTGGGAGGCCAAGGTGAGAGGACTGCCTGAGCCCAGGGGTTCGAGACCAGCCTGGGAAACTTCGCGAGACCTCATCTCTACAATAAATAAATTAGCTGGGTATGGTGGTGCATGCCTGTAGTTCCAGCTACTTGGAAGGCTGAGGCAGAAGGATCATCTGAGCCTAGCAGGTGGAGACTGCAGTGGCCATCAGTAAGCCACTGCACTCCAGCCTGGGTGACAGAGACTTCAGCTCAAAAAAAAAAAAAAATTTAGTCGGGAGTGGTGGCTCACGACTAATCCCAGCACTTTGGGAGGCGGAGACAAGAGGATTGCCTGAACCCATGGGTTCAAGACGAGCCTCGGCAACATGGTGAGATCTTGTCTCTACAATAAATCAAAAAAACAGGGCGTAGTGGTGCATTCCTGTAGTTCCAGCTACTTGGAAGGCTGAAGTGTAAGGATTGCCTGAACCCAGCAGGTAGAGGTGGGATAACAGAGTGAGACTCCGACTCAAAAAAAAATAAAAAAGAGATCTCAGCAACTATCATGCCTCTGTAAGTGCAGATGTAGCTCTGTACCCATTGTGGGCAGAGGCAGACAGAGCACACATGGGACCAAGTCCTGAGTCCCTCCGAGAATTCATGTTGAACACCCAGCCCCTAATGTGATGGCATTGGGGGGGGGGAGGCCTTTGGAAGGTAATTTGCGTTAGATGAGGTCATGAGGGTGGGGCCCTCATGATGGGATTAGCACCCTTGTGAGAGACACCAGAGGGACCAGCAGAGTGGTTGCCTGTAATCCTATTACTTTGGAAGGCTGGGGTGGGAGGATCACTTGAAGTCGGGAGATCAAGACCAGCCTGAGCAACATAGCGAGACTCTGTCTCCACAAAAATAAAAAAAAATTAAAGAAAGAAAAAAGAGAGACACCAGAGAGAGTGCTCTTTTTTCCTCCAGCACGTGAGGCTGCAACAAGAAGACTGCCTTCTGCAAGCCAGGAAGAAAGTCCTCACCAGAAACGGAATTAGCCAGCACCTTGGTCTTGGACTTTCCGGCCTCCAGAACTCTGATAATAAAGTCTGCCATGTGAGCCACCCCGTCTGTGGAAATCTGTTATGGAAGCCCAAGCAGACTCAGACACCAGGGCTACTCTCGAGGGAGAGCAGAGGACGGGATGGAAGTGGGAGACAGGGTCTGGGGCTCATACTGCAATTTTTATACTTAGGAAAATTTTCAGCACACAGAGAAGAATAAATAGCACAGTATCAAAGGGGAGCTTATCTGTCTTGTTTATGTGAGAACACTTCTTATGTAATTTGTGCAAATAAGAGTCATTTCATTTATTTATTTATTTATTTTTTTTGAGTCAGGGTCTCACTCTGTCACCTAGGCTGGAGTGCAGTGGCATGATCTCGGCTTACCACAGCCTCAAATTCCTGGGCTCAGGCGATCCTTCCAACTCAGCCTCCTGAGTAGCTAGGACTACAGGTGCACGCCACCATGCCTGGCTATCTTTTGTGATCTTTTATAGAGACTAGGTCTCACCATGTTACCCAGGCTGGTCTCAAACTCCTGGGCTCAAGTGATCATCCTGCCTCGGCTTCCCAGAGTGCTGGGGCTACAGGTGTGAGCCACTGTGCCTGGCCAAAAATCATTTAAAAAGATTGAGTTATTATTATAAAAGATCTCTCGCCTTGCTCACTTAGGAGGAGAGACTCCTTCTGTTCCCTGGGTTCCCACAGTGCTCATCTCCCATCCCAAACGTGCTCTTTCCCTTCCCACCAGTCATGCAGGGCCTGGCAGGGCCGAGTGCTCAGTGTGGCATCACCAGGAGCCCTCCCAGAGCAGCCATTCTTTCTCTGCTGGCTCACCTTGGCAGCTATGGCGGTCAGCAGATAGCTGCATGCCCAGCCCACACTCACACACAAACCCGCCTTCTGTGTTCACGCAGTGGCCCTCGCAGGAGGAACTCAAACATTCGTCAATGTCTGGGAAGAGAGAATACACCCTTACACAGTCTGCTCTGTGACTTGGGGAATCAATTGGTCCCACAAGGATCCTCTGCAGGCCGCCCTCAGCAGCACGGAAGCCCCATCAGCAGCCCAGGAAAAAGAATAGGAACCAGGAAAGTCATTGACTACAAGGAAATCTCAAGAAAGAAGAGGCTGTTGGCTGGGCACAGTGGCTCACGCCTGTCATCCCAGCCGAGGTGGGAGGACTGCTTGAGTCCAGGAGTTCAAGGCCAGCCTGGGCAACACAGCAAGACCTCAACTCCACAAAAAAAGTAAAAATTGAGCCGAGTGAGGTAGTGCACACCTGTAGTCCCAGCTATTCGAGAGGCTGAGGTGGAAGGACTGCCTGAGCCCAAGAGGTCGAGGCTGTGGTGAGCAATGATCATGCCACAGCACTCATCCTGGGCGACAAAGTAAGACCTCCAACTCAAAAAGAAAAAAACACTTTGGGAGGCTGAGGTGAGAGGACTACCTGAGCCCATGGGTTCAAGACCAGCCCGGGCAACTCGGTGAGCCCTCATCTCTACAATAAATCAAAATAAAATTAGCCAGGCATGGTGGCACTTGCCTGTAGTTCCTGCTACTTGGAAGGCTGAGGCGGAAGGACTGCCTGAGCCCCGCAGGTGGAGGCTGTGGTGGCTGTCAGCGTGCCACTGCACCCCAGCCTGGGTGACAGAATGAGACTCCAACTCCAAAAAATAAAAGAAAAGAAAAGAAAAACAGAGGCCCAGGAACCAGGCCCTCCTTTGACCCATGCAGCTCAGATAAGATGAGAGAACAGCTGAGGCAGAACTGTTTCTGGTTTCTGGTGGCCCACCCAGCAGGGTGACTCCACAGGGCCCCCAAAAGGGCAGAGCGCAATAGGCAAGAAGACTGATCAAACGGTCAGCAGTGTCATCTCCTTGAACAATCATTGGGCACCAACTGCATGCAGCAGACCCGGAAAGGGGCCACTAAAAACACAGATGTGACCAAGACACAGGCCTGACTCCCCAGATGCTCACGGTCTGATAACACAGGAGCCCAGACACACACCCAGGGGAGGCCAGGGTGCGGTCGGGTGATACACGCCGCACCCGGGAACGGCCCACCACAGGTGTGCCCTGGAGGAGCCATGGGCTCAGAGGACCAGGAGCATCAGGCTGAGGCAGCAGGTTGCCAGAGCCCAGGAGGTCGAGGCTTGTGGCGAGCTGTGTTCTTGTTGCTGCACTCCAGCCTGGGCAACAGAGTGAGACCCTGACTCCAAAGTAAGTAAATAAAATAAAACATACATATATGCATGCCTAACACAGATATACAAACACGTACACGTGCTCACAAATATACACCCACCCAGGAAAAAGGACAGGAAAAAACAAAACTTCATTTTAGTAACAAATATCTCTGGAAGACTTCCAGGGGATGTTTATTTTCACCTTTCACCTTTCTCCTTTTACTTTCCACACGTTCTAAACTGAATTCTCTTTTACTTTCCTTTTACTTTTTTTTTTTTTGAGTTGGAGTCTTACTGTTTTGTCCCAAACTGGAGTGCAGAGGCATGCTCCCGGCCACCGTGGCCTCAACCTGCTGGGCTCTGGCGATCCTTCTGCCTCAGCCTTCCAAGAAGCCAGAACTATAGGTGCGCGCTACCACACTAGGCTAATTTTTTATTTTTTATTATAGAGACGAGGTCTCGCCAAGTTGCCCAGGTGAGTTTCGAACCTGCAGGCTCAGGCAATCCACTTGTCTCAGCCTCCCACAGTGCTGTGATTACAGGCTGAGCCACCAAGCCTGGAACATTTTTTGGAGATAGGGTCTCACTTTGCCACCCAATCTAAAGTACGGTGGCATGATCACAGCTTATCACAACCTCGACCTCCTGGGCTCAGTCGATCCTTCCACCTCAACCTCCTGAGTAACTGGGACTACAGGCACGTGCCACCACACTTGGTTAAGTTTCAAGTTTTTTTGTAGAGACGAGGTCTCACTATGCTGCCCAGACTGGTCTCAAACTCCTGGGTTCCAGGGATCCTCCCGCCTCGGCCTCCCAAAGTACTGGGATTACGGGCATAAGCCACCACACCCGGCCACTCTCTTACTTTTTTATCCAGAGGAGAAACATTATTTTTACAAAGTTAAAACCCAAAAGGCTTTCACCACCATGAAAAGATAGGCAAAAAACTGGTCACAGCGGCTGCCTCTGGGGAAGGTAACAGACTCTACCTGTGGGAACACTGTAAAATCACAAATACTACTTTTGCAAAATAATGATTAGGCTTGGCTTTCCACAGCTGTCGACTGTCACTGTCCCCAGGAGCCCTCCCTGCCTCCAGGTCCCACGGCCCTCTGTGGTCCCCGGCAACTTGACCTTCCCAGCACGGTCCCCACACCAAGGGGCTTTCCTGGTCCTGCTACTTGTCTCCGTCTCCCTACCAGGGACTGTCTGTGGCTCCCACAAGCCCAGCCCCTTGCCCAGCTCCTGCCCATCGAGATGCCCAATGCTTATCTGTGAAACAACAGAAGTGACACATTTCTTTCATTTGTGTGGCCTCTGCCCACTCTCAAATGTCAGAGCTTGTCCTGGCTCAGTGGTTCTCGTTAACTCTCTGGGTGACCATCCCGGCAGGACAGGGAGGAGACATAATTCCTGCACGCCCTCTCCCCCACCATTCCCAGGCCACTCACCTGTACACCTGATGCCAACAGCTGTCTCTGTCATCGAGAAGCCCACAGGGCACACGCGAGCCACCTCCTGACAGCCGCCGTGGTTGCAGGTAAGGTCACAGCCGTACTCCCCGCAGGGCCCGTGGGCTTCTAAAACAGGCATCACACCGGTGAGCGCGCACCCACCCTAGGGCACCGCACCTGGTCCAGGCCACCCCCCCCACCTCACCAGGCTCCTGCATTCTCTCGGGAGGGTGGCTCTGGAGGCAAACAGGCATGAATTTAGATCCAGCTCTGCCATCTACTAGCTGTGTGACCCTGGGCAAGAGACTAACATCTGCGTCTCAGTGTCCTCATCCGGGAAATGGGAATGGAATGTCTACCCAAGGCCGGGCGCAGTGCCTCACACCTATAATCCCAGCACTTTGGGAGGCCGAAGTGAGAGGACTGCTTGAGCCCACGGGATCGAGACCAGCCTGGGCAACTTGGCAAGACCTTATCTCTATAATAAATCAAAAAATTAACTGGGCGTGATGGGGCATGCCTGTGGTTCCAGCTACTTGGAAGGCTGGGGCAGAAGGATCATCTGAGCCCAGCAGGTCAAGGCTGTGGTGGCTGTGAGCATGCCACCGCACTCCAGCCTGGGCGACAGAGTGAGACGCCAAGTAAAAGAAAAAAGAAAGCAAAGTCTACCCGATAGGGGCAGTTGAAGCCTGTGTGCCAGAACGCACCTCAAGTGCCCAGTGCCCGGCGCGTAACCTCGATGCTAATCCAGCTGTGTTCACCCCTAGTTACCTGGGCAGGTAGCTCCTTGCTCTCCATCCTGGCAGGAGCAGACGTTGGGAGCAATGCAGATGCCACTCCCACAGCCGAAGGCACAGAGAGCTGAGAGGAGAAACGAAGGTGAGGGACTAGGGGCTGGGGCCCCCAATCTGCCCCTCAGACCAGGGTGGAGAAGGTTTGGGGTCCGGGGATGAGCACTTACGCAGGGTGCAGTGCCCACTGCCCATGGTGGGCGTCCAGCCTGGACAGCAGCCGCTCCCAAACCCAGAAAGGCAGACGTGGGGGCCCAGCCGGCGTCTGCAAAAGGAGAGAGAGCACATGCCACATTCTGTACCCAGGGAGAGACTGGTCAACAGGAAAGTCTCCCAGCCAGCCTGTAAGTCAATCAACAAATAGTTCTCAAGAATCCCCTGGGCTGGCAACGGGAAGTTTCCTAAGAAAAATGATCCAGTCTTTCCTGGAAGCAGGAAAAAGAATTGTGAAAGAACAGGTATCTGCCACATGAACAAAAAGCAGAAAGGCCAGGAGAGAGGGGCCTCAGAGCTGAGGAAAGGCTAAGCCATGGATCAGTGTCCCAGGGATGGCTGTCTCAGGATCTTTGCGTGTGCACTTCCCTTTAGCAAGAAGGTTCTTCCGTGGACACACACTTGGTTCACCCCTTCACCCAGGTCTCTGCCTGACATCATCTCAGAGAGGCCTTTCTTGTCTACCCTTACCAGGCTTTATTCTTCTCCCTGACACTCACCTCCTGGGAAAGTACACTATTCATTCATTTGCTGATTAGCTCATTGTCTCCCCTACAACTCCCTGAAGGTAAGGGCTTATACTGCTCACCCCAGTACCTACAGCCATGCCTGGCACAAAGTAGGTGCCCAATAAATGGCTGTCAAGGGAACAGTTGAGGACGGGAGCCCCAGAAGGGAGGAGAAGGCAGCCCCCCCACCCCCGTGGGCACTGGCATAGGTGACATCCCTGGGCTGGGCATGAGGGCACCAGTGAGCTGCCCAAAACTAAAGGCAAGAGGGGCTGTCCAACCAGGAACACAGTCCAGAAAGGGCAGAAAGCCAGATGCATCCAACTGCAGGCCGGGTGCGGCCCGAAGCGAGGTTGTACGGCCATGACCAAGCGACCATCCACACCTTCTCCTGGGCAGACCGGGAACCAGGAGATAACAGTGACAAGTGCCACAAGGGAGCCCTGAAGAGGGTCAAGGGGGGTTCTGGGAAGGGCAGCATCTAGGCAGAGGTGGGAGAGGAGACGAGGGGTGGTCAGCAAAAGTGGAGGAAGGGAGAGGATGGGCCAGAAACAGGGAGCAGCACAACCCCAGGCCTGGAGGGAAGCAGAGAGACGGACTGGAACCCAATGGGCTGCACAGAGGGTGATGCAGTCCAGCCTGGTCTGAACTCGGAACCTCACTGCAACAGAACGGGAGCAGGAAAACCCTTCCGGCCCGTGCTCTCTACCTGTGAGCAGAGGCTGATGGAAATATCATTCTGCCCGACAGGCACTTAGCAGAGCACCCACTGCACCAGGCACTGAGGACATGGGTCAAGACAGGTGCATCCTGTTCTTGGGGAGAATAATCCGTGTCGAATGTGATCAGCATTCTGGAAGGGGACTGTGAGGTACCTGTCCGGTCACAGACCCTTTCCCCATATCTGGCTTCCTTCTGCCCCTCCCACCTGGAGCAGCCTCTGCCCAAGGCTGGTTTCTGCAGGAGATGCATATTCCCAGTAATGAGTCACAGGATGCAAATGACCCGCAGAGCTGAAAACACTGTGGGCGGCCCCCTTACTGTACTTGTAAACACCACAGACCAATTTGAATAATGAACTTGCTCATTACATAGCTGCTTGCCGTAGGGTCCCAATGCAGGGGTTCCTTCTTCACCGACCGGCCACCATTGGTGCCTCCCGTAAATTCCAAAACACAGTGTCTCTCCCTGCTGGACCTCCAGGTGACTTCTATGGAATAAGTAAACCTCACTCACAAGCCCTCCGCGTTACAGGGACGCTCAGGGCACCATGAAGTATAGAAAAGTCCACGGGAAACGGTCCCTGGGCCCTTTCTCCCTCTCTGACGTCAACACAGAGACGAGGAGGCCCTCTTGGTGCGGGGAGCTGGCAGCGAAGTCTCACTCACCCCCTCGCAGGAGCGACCATGGCAGCAGCCTGGGAGGAGGGGCCGGCGGCTCCCGTCTCAGACCCGGCTAGTGGGGAGGCTCGAAAAGGGACAGGCAGTGCCACCAAAGCGAC
>NW_007064586.1:392773-410720 GCF_000164805.1 Carlito syrichta | reverse complement strand
AGCCGAACGCACAAAGGCTGCGCCGCCCGCCGGTGCCTCGGGGAGGCGCGGAGCCCGGGGCGGGGGCAAAGATCAGGGTCCCTTGGAGGCGGGGTTTCGCCCGCGGCCCACACCCCCTGCGCGGGTCTGGGAGTCGGCTTCCTGCGAAGGGCCGAGGGCGTCAGACCGAGGCCCCGCGAGGAGAGCGCCGCCGCCTGCGCTCCCCGGGCTCTGCCCGGCTCGGTGGAGCCCGGGGCGCCTGTGTTGTCCCGAGGAGGTGAGGACCGTGGGATCCCAACCTGCTGCGCCTCTGGGCGGTCCTTGGCCTGCCCCCAGCCTGCCAGCAGGTCCGCACCGGGACCCCACGTGCGTGGGCCGGTGGGCCCAACCCGCCTGGCCGGGGGTCTCCGGCCGGTCCCGAAGCTTCGGGCTTCTCTGGGCACCCGGGGCAGATGGCCGGCCTCCTGGCCGCCGGATGGGGCGGTGGCGCCACTGGCGCAGAACTAGCAGGCGCCCCTTTGCCCTTCAGCGGTTGCCGCAGACCGCAGGCGGAGGCTGGCAGGCGGCGGAGGGTCTTCCGCGGGAGTGGGGAGCGAGTGGCGGCCGGAAATCAGAATCTTCCCGTTGGGAAGACGCTGAGAGGAGACCGACTTTACTTTCCGCTCCCCAGTCACCTTCCTTGCAGTCATCTTCCCCTTAGCCATCCAGACCCAGTGAGTCAAGATTTGGCTTAAACACTTCCAGGGATGAGGCACTCACTACCTATCAAAAATCAGCCCCGCCCGGCTTTGAATAACTACCCTTGTGAGAAAGTATCTTTACTTCCCAGCTAAACAATCGCAATTCCCTTGGTTCTGCCTTCGCTGCCACCCTCCAGCGGCTGCCCCAGCCTGCTACTGAGGTCCCTAACACGGGTGGCCACTCACGGACATGGGTCCCAACAGTGCCCAGCCTCCTTCCCAGACCTGAGACTGACTAATGCAGCCTGATACGTTTGGGGCAGCCTCGTGATGCTGTTAGTTCGTGATACGCTGATTTTGCAGTAAAGGAAAACCTCGGGTGTTTTTAAGAATTGTTTTTATGTTATTGCACACAAGCTGCCAAGCCGATCTCCCCTCCTGAACCTGTGTGGCTGCACTTTTGCACACGTTCCCACATGTGCCCGTCTCTCACTTTAGTGTTGACCTATTTTCTAGTCTAGTAGGTGGATTCTCAGCAAGTAGGTTGCCAAAACGTTCTGGATGGCAAGATGAACGCAGCTTCTGTCTTTATGTCTGTTCTGAGTCCCAAGGACCCTCAGACTCCTAGGGCATCTTTCTCTCTTCCTCGAGGCTGCCCATTCCCCCTCCAGTGCCCCTGGGCCACCACTCAATGTCAAATAGGGGCTGCTTCCTAGCCCTAGGAGCTACCCACACATTCTTAGCATGTGTACACAGGACAAAAGCGCCCTTTTCAGGCCTAGCACAGTGGGTCACCCTCTGTAATCCCAGGACTCTGGAAGGCTGAAGCAGGATTACTTGAGCCCAGGAGTTTGAGACCAGCCTGGGCAACATAGTAGGATCTCTTCTCTACAAAAAAATTAGTTGGGAATGGTGGTATGCGCCTGTAGTCCCAGCTACTCGGGAGGCTGAGGAGTTCGAGGCAGCAGTGAGCCGTGATCGTGCCACTGCACTCCAGCCTGGGCAACAGAGATCCAACAGCTATCACCTCTGGTGCCACCTTCTTCCCCCCACACTCCAGCACACCCTGGTTACCTCGGTGCTTGGCTACACTGTAGAGCCCAGGTCCTGCACCTCACCCTGGAAGACACATCCTCTGGAAGGTTTGCTCCCTATTGGCCGATAAGCTGAAAAGCCGAGGTGCAACTTTGTGCTTAAAGAACAACCCCATCTACCCTAAGGAGGCATCTGGGCTCCTGAGCAGTAGTGAACTCCTGTTGGTGAATCCCCAATGTCCTGAACTGCCCCTGGCAGTTCCTTCCCTTTCCTGCAGTTTCTGTGACCTCAAGGCCATTGCCTCTGTCACCTTTGCTCCTGTCATTTGGCTTTCACTGTTTTCTTCTCGTCTGACCCTGAGCCTTCCCAGTGAGCTTAACATTGCTCATCTTCAAGGACTGACTAGTCAGGACATGTCCCGTAACTGGCTTTCCTTGGTGTTTCTTCCCTTCTGTGGCTAGGGCTCCTTAGTAACAAAAGGGACCCTCCGCTGAGGGTGGAGGACACAAGTTATTGGCTGCAGAAGGCCGGCCTCTGGCGTGGGACCCTTCCAAATGGCCATGTGATGAGTCAGGATTTCTGTTGTGCTCCCAAAGGTCCATTCGCTCAGAGGCCTGGAGTGATGCTAGCTCTTCAGCGCCTACACGGAAGGAGTCTGTTCCAGCTGGCTACATTCCCGTCCAAAGACAACCCTGCACCCTGGAGGGGGTGATTAATGGCTCTTAAGAAGGGTATGGGAGCATGGCGGCAGAATGTCTCCAAAGGGTTGCTGGAATTCAGTCCCCAGTGAGTATGCCCAAGATTGCAGCAGGCAACACAGCAAAACACAGCAAGGACTCCACAGGCATCCGGATTCAAGACAGAAGCCACTGGTGACCTTCTACTCGCTGCTCCAGGTCTGTGTCTGCAGGTCACACCACGAGCAAGCACCACAGATGCCCCACCACATTCTGTCTTTCCAGCACCTTCTGGTCCATGCTCCCATCTAGATTAAATGTTTACAATCCCCAAAGTCAGGAGACTGCCGTTTGCTGGCCTCATCAGGGCTGGTCTCTGGCCTCTGGCGGGGGCAGGCCTTTTCAGATTCAACCATGACTTTAAAGAATTCAAATCGCAGGGTTGGATTTTGAGTTCAAGTTGTGGTTTCTGAGCTGCTGATTATTCTTCATGAAGACCCTTATCGCCCACCCCCAGAAATCTCAGAAGAGCATGGGGAAAGGGCAGTCCACATGGGAAACTTCAGGGGAGACTTGCTCCAAAGCCCCTCGCAGGGAGGATGCGTCCTTCCCCTGCTCCTTTCAAGCTAGAATCTCTCAAAACCAGTTTGAACTTGAAACCACAATTTTCCTGACACTGGATCAAAGGCTTGTCTTAAAGGAGCCAGCCAATATGCCTGGGATCACCCTGCGCCACCGGGGGACAGAGCAGCCTTTATTCCCATAGGATCCCCGGTAGCCTCTGACCACTGCACTCAGAGAAGATGGGCTCTGTTGGCTGGGCGGAAGGGCGAGCCCCAAATGTGCCCGACTCCTGTGCTTTCCAACGAAAAGCACCAGAGGTTCGGTTAATTAGACCACAGTAAATAAAGTAAGACTCCAAAGGGCATGTGGCAACAGGCAACTGGGTGTTCGAGGAGCCCCTCGGGGCTGGGGGCCGGGGACCAGCTGCCTGGACCTGTACACACAGCTGACAGTGGGATGAGCTCAGGGAAGGCAGCCCAGGGACCCCAGGCCTAGCAGGTGGCCGACAGAACCATGAGAGGATCAAGCGGTGTGCTCAAGTCAAGGGCAACCAGGAGGGCGCTGGGTTTCCAGCATTTGCTGGGATTCCATAAAGTCACATGACAAAGCAGAGACAAAGATGCCATTTCACTACCTAGAAGAGTGCTCTGACAGCAAGAACAAGTGACTCAGCAGCCACACTGTGGAGGGGACATACCTCAATTTGCAGGAAGTTGGGAACAGTGTACTTGGGATGCTGGACAGCTAGACAGGAAGAGAAGCAGAAACCAGTGGACCTTTCTTCTTAAATTCTACTTTATTTGGTAAAACTCAGAAACTAACAACCAATTCACATCCCTGCCTCCTTCTGATGGAAGAAGGCAGTCTGCAGAGACCAAGGGCTAGGCTTGGGGATCACCCACCAGCTCTAGGTTTCACCCCCAGGCAGCCCGTGGCCTGAGCTCAGGCCTCTGGGCTTGACAACGCTCAGGGGCAGCAGAAGCAAAGTCACAGAAAGGTCTCGCTGCAGAAAAAATGAAACCCTCCCGACTCTCTTCCCCTGTCTGCAAGCCCCTCCATCCCCAAGCTAAATACAAAGACAGGAGAGGACGATGCATGAGCATGACACACGCACGCACGCACACAGCTTTCTTTCAGCCAAAGAGCTGCAAAACCCCTCCCTGGGAGGAGGACAACAGGCAACACCAGTGGGGCTCGGTGGTCCAAATGACGGCTGGAATCACACAAGACTGGTAAAAATCCAGGGAGAAACGGGTTCACCTTCAGCCCACTCCCAGGTCTCTAGCGAACTGGTTTTAGTTCTAGGAAAGCCCCATCCACGCAGGTGGAATTAGCCCAAGGGAGCTAATTCCCCAAGAACTGTAGCTTGGGGGCTGCTGTCCTAGGGAAAGGCCAAGAAGACAATGATGGGGGGCAGTGGGGCAGAGCCCTTGGGGAGGGTCAGGAAAGGGGCCCCTGCCCTTGGCTAATGGATCCGAGTCAGCTCCTCCACCACCTTGATGAGGTCGTCTGCGGTGGCCTCTCGCTTCATGCCGCTGCCATCGTCATACTGCAAGGAGAATGGGGGCTGTGAGGGCACACTCCCCCAGCTGAGAGGGGTCTGTGAGGGCACGAGGATATGCTCCCCCAGCTAGGAGGGACAGGCTTCCCACGGCCAGGAGAAAGCACTCACCAGAAGCCCACACCTCCTGTGGGTGCCACAGGTTGGCAAGGCCTTCTTAGGCAGAGCTGGCTTCAGGTCACCACCCTTTGCATGTTTCTCCCTCTTCGAGGATGGAACTCACAGGCACCATCTCAAGCAACACCCCAAACTCTAGGGCCAGGACAGTCACTCATCCCTGCAGGATCAGACCCTGCCTCCTACTGTGGGTCCTGCCAGAGATCCACACGTGCCCTCTATGCTGAAGGCTGGGTTCATGTGGGTGGAGTTTCTAATAGAGGGTTGTCCCGGTGGGAGCCTATGAGCCTTAACCACACAACCTCCTGTCCCTCAACTCTACCTTCCTATCCACAAAGGATTACAGAGGGTCACCGAGGAGGGCCTCTGGGACCCTGGGACTGGGAAGGAGGGGTGCCCAGGGTTCTGCCGCTCTCCTGGCATGTCCCGACCCGCGAGGGACCTGTTGAACTGGCCCGGGGCTGAACAGCTCACCTGTAGATTTGCCACAACCTCCTGCATCTTGGGACGGCTGATATCCAGGAAACTCTCAATCAAGTCACCGTCAATGAAGCCTGTGGCCGGTTCTGTCTTACGCTCAGTGTGAAAGGATCTCCAGGTGGATGGGAGTTAAGGAATGTGCGCTTGTCGGGAAACACCTTCATAGACATCCCCACCTCTGAACAAGGCCATAGTCTAAAGCAATCATCAGGGCTAGAATAGGAAATGGCTCAACTAAAAACCACATTGCTTTTTGGTCATTTTTGGCATTGAAATGAACACTACTACTTAATCCAGCTGGCTCTTAATTGGGGTGATCTTTAAAATACTGTTTTTAGAAATACAGACCAGACTGGGCACAGTGGTTCACACCCTGTAATCCCAGCACTTTGGGAGGCTGAGGCAGAAAGATCACTTGAGGCCAGGAGTTCAGGATCAGCCTGGGCAACATAGCAAGACCTTGTCTCTGCAAAAAAAAAAAAAAATTTAGTCAGGCATGGTGGTGCATGCCTGTAGTCCCAGCTACTCAGGAGGCTAAGGAGGAAGGACTGTTTGAGCCCAGAAGGTTGAGGCTGTGGTGAGCTGTGATTGTGCCACTGTACTCCAGCCTGGGTAACAGACTGAGACCCTGCCTCAAAAAAAATTTTTAAAAAAGCATTCTAGGAGACTCTGCCCAAGACCCACTCAACTAGGTATAGCCCCAGAGCTTCACAGATCCTGAGACAGCCCCATCAGCCCTGCCCACTGGGCTGGGCAGACTCACAGGGAGGCGCTCCTCCCTCCCACCTGGGAAGGACGCTGCACCTCCCACCGTAAGCCAGCTCCCACAGCATGTGGGTTCCGGAGTCCTGGGCGCTGGTGCTTAGGCCTCTCCACTTCTGCCCTATTCTGCTTGTCTTGCTAGTGTCACTGTTCTCAACAAGTTCCCTGAAGGGATGGCCCCTGTTTCACGATCTCCACTTGTGCTGAACACCTAAACCACGGAGGCCAGAGGCAGACATGCTTCGGGAACACCATGTAAGCTTCCATGACAGCCCAGCTGAAGCCGAGTGACACGCACCTGGGGATGACTCCACTCTTCTCTAATTTCCGTGTGAAAAAGTTAAATACAAAGCAGAACAAACACCCGTTCCATATGGGAACCTAGCCAAGACAGCCTGGAGAGCAGTTTCCAGAAGCAGCTTAGGAAACACGACTCTGCACGCGCCAGGACACGGCCCCGCGAGGGGACGGCTCGGGAAGGATATAAGGAGTGCTCGATCTTGCCCACACTTTTGATGACCTTGTTGAGCCGATTCTGCATGTCTAGCAGGAGATTGTACCAGCTCTCAGACAGTGAGGTCACCAGCCCTGAGGAAGAAGAGGGGACGGTGAGCTGCAGAGCACGCTGGCTGGCCCGTGGCAGCCTCCTGAAGCACACGCCTGGGCCTTGGCCAGCCGCTCGCCCAAGCCCCAGAACAGGGTCTCAAGGAGGCCCCTGCAAGCTACCCTTACCAATCATGCCATTGACAGTCCCGAAGAGCACCGAGCCTTGGGTGGGGGTGGAAGTCTCGCCCAAATTCTGCATGACCAGGGAGCCGTGGCAGAAGACATTGACAAACTCGCCCAGGTGAAAGAGCCCAACCTCTTGAAGGTGCTGCCGCTCCTCGTCGGTGGTGGCAGCGCTGAAAGGTAGTGACGGAGGCATTCCCTGACCCTCCGTCTCCACCACCAGGCCCCAACACGCAACTGTGTGCAGTGGACACGGCGTGCTGGGCTTTCCCGGGGAACCCTCATGTTCCACCGCAGGGGAGCCAGTCTCAAGAGACATGAGGAAAACTATCTCCGAGAAGAGGAGCACCTGAACCCCATGTTCTTACCCACGAGAGACCCAGTAGCACCAGCCCCTCCCCCCAGGGGTGGTTACTCACCTGTCCTTCTGACACACAAACAAGTTAAAGGCATTTTCAGCCCCCAGAAAATTGTCATCATCCAAGATTTCCACAGCACTCATCCAGTTGGGATTAAAGTCTCGAGCAATCTTAAAACAGACAAGGTGAGACAAGAAAACACCATTAGCAATGTGCATGGAAACCAGCTCTGAGGCTTGTCTTTCCTTTAGTCAGAAGCCAAGACCCTACCACCCTGCAGAAGACGGTGCCCTATGTCTAACAACTGCCACCCTGGAGGGGTCCCCCCCACATCTCTGGCCAGCATGGCCCATTTGGTCGTAATTTCACAGAGATGACGCCTACTCAGAGTTCAAGTTGGGGGTCTCTAAAAGGTGTAATGGATGCAGAATGGATGCTCCGGGGAAAGCGTTTCTGCTCCTCCCCCGGGCTCGACTACCTTCACCAGAGAAGCACCCAACAGGGGCACAGCCCAAGCAAGAGTTCATTCCTGTCCCCGCCCACCATCACCTCCTCGAAGTTGCCCTCCATGGGCTTATAGGCGAGCAGCAGCACTGAGCGCATGAGGTCGCCCACCAGGATGAAGTCGCCCTTGGTCTTCAGGTAAAGCGCCATGATGTTGTTGTAGTGGTTGCACTCCGTACGCAGCTCCTTCTCTGCCGTCCACTCATACAGCCGCACCTGGGGGGCACACGACTTTCAGCCCAAGAGCAGGGCCCATCAAAGCAATGGTCCCCATGCCAATCCTCTATCAGCACCGCCTCCTCAAGGGCAATGCAGGATGAGAAATGGTTTCATGAAGGATTGGGGTGAACATGTTATCTCACTATGCCGTGTGGTGAAACATGGAAACAGATCGCGCACAGCATGCCAGGAGTACCAAGTTTCCTTTACATCAGAAAATGAGTCCATGAGATAGAGACTAATGTGAGTCTAATACTAGGTAGGACAAGAGGTCATCTTTGCGACTGCAGTTTGGTAACTGACCTACAGAAATTTCTGTGGCAAGAGAAGATCCAATTCCAATTTCCTAATCAGAAAGAGCAAGATCACTTCCCAATAGACTGCCTTGGCTGAACCCTCCTCTGAACTCAGATATGCCTGGAACTTCTGGACATGAGCCCAATGACCACAGAAAACGGAACACAAAAAAGTCCACCAGAAGCACCTTCAGAGAGCCAAAGGAACCTGGAGAATGAACCTGATGGCCATCCTCAGCCACCTCACAAGGCAGAGCTGCTCTCCCTCTATATCAGCGCCGCCTCCATCAGCTGACGAGCCTTCCTGGCAGATCGTTCAAGGTCCAGATCGCCCCGCTGTGGCTTCTGCACAGCCAGAAACTCCTGGACAGCATAGCTCAAGGTGTGTCCAAAGAACTCCAGCTCCAAAGGTGTTTTCTCTGGAGCCACTTGTCAGGATGACAATGACTACCACACCTCTACAGAGCCAAGGGTCCCCCCAGAGTGCCCTCTGGGCTCCATGTGTCCTACCAACACCTGCCAGCCCTCCCTCCTCTGAAGGCTCAGCCTCCGCGCCTCATCATCTGCCATGGAGAGTCAAGACCAAAGCCAGACACTGCACAAGCCCCAGCCTCGCACTCTCTTCCCAAGAGGTTCCAGACCTCCGCTGTCCAATATGACAGCCGCTAGCTACATTCAGATTTTCACTTGCTTCTTGTGACATGTATTAATGTGGCCACCAGAACATTTAAAACATGTAGCTCATATAAGAAATATCCCTACTGGCCCACAACAGACGAGCTGGCTCCTCATCTGGCCTGCAGACCACCCCCCTGGCCCCTGCACCACCCTCTGCACCCTCGGAGACATAGTCCTTCACCCTGAGCAGCTTCCATCAGGCCAGACATGGCCCTCCTCATTCTAACTGATGCCAAGGCCCTTCGCAAGTGTCCTGTGGCCCTCTCGGCTCGGCTGTCTCCTCGCCTGCTGTCGCTCACACCACTGGGACAGAGGGAAGACAGTCCCACACTCCTCCCGGCCTGCTCTTTCAGACTTGTCCACCCCCAAACAGCCCAGTTTTAAAGTCCACACTCCCAGACTACACCACCGCCGCCAACACTTGAAGCAGTCACTTACCCCACCACTCTCCCCCACAAACTCCTGTACTTCTTGGTGACTTTAACAATCAAAAGGTCCTTCCAGTCCCCTCATCTCCCACCTTTTCTGACCTCCACTCCCGCTTGTTCACTTTTAGGATCATCCCTTAGGACGCCTTCTCCTACGTTGTCCTGCCTCTCCTCAGATGCCCAAGTCCACCACCGCCGCCATCTTACAGACTGTCAACTCCCTTTCCTCCCTCCGTTCCCCAGACTCACCAACAAAACCTGAAATGTTAATTCTAAGCTGCCACAGAAGGTGAGGAAAAACCACCCATCAGGTCTCATTTGACATTCAAGACTGCCACCTGCAAGGGGCTCACACCTCTCAGAAACTACATGTCTCCCTAGTCCTAAGCCCTGATTTCAGGCCTTTGCCACTTCTGTCCAACCACCAGCACCTCTTCCATCTTCCCTCTCAGCGACTTCAGAGATGGACACCACCAAAAGGGTTTCCATGACCCTCTCTACCACCTCACTGTGTCTGAGATTCTACCCCCTTCCGTCTATTCAAGAACATGGCTCCCAGCAAATCCTCTCTCTAACAGACTGTTCCCATCAGCACAGAAATGTGCAGCACTAGTTCCCAGCTGCAAAAATTAAAAACAAGAACTTCTCAGCCTGTGACATTCCCTGCTGGTCACTGCATCATCTTCTTTACTCTTCTTTACTCAAAGCTCCTGGAAGTAGTTGCCTACCCCAGCTGGCCCCCCTCATCTCTGCTAAGCCCATCTCTATCAGGTTTCTGTCCCACCACTCAACCAACAGAGCTCTGGCCCAGGTCATGGCTGACTCCATGTTGCCACAGCCTACGATCAAGTCTCAGTCTTCGTTATCTGGCCTACCAGCAGCAATTGCAGTTGGCATGTGCCCTCCTGCTTGAAATCCTTTCTTTCCACAGCTTCCAGAATGCCATCCTCTCAGTTCTCCTCGCGCTTCACCAGCCACCCTGTCTGTCTGGCTGGATCTTCCTTCCTTATCACCCAGTCTAGAAACGCTGAGTGACCCCAGAGCTGAGTCCTCAGTGCCCTTCTCTATCCTCTCTCAGTGGATGAGTGACCCCAGGTGATCTCATCCAGGCTCTCAGTTTGCTTTGTTTGTTTGTTTTGGCGAGAAAGTAGGATTTCTTGAGAAGACAGAAAAGCTCCCAGAGTGGGAGGAGACCCGAGGGAATTGCCCCAGAATCTCAGTTTTAAATGCCACTGAATAACTGCCATGCTGGTCTCCCCAGCCTCCCTATTCCCTGAAGTCTATACCTCTCTGTTACCTAGCTGATCGACACTTAGGCAACCTCTGAAACTTACTAAGTCCAAAACCAAGCCTCTGGCTTCCATTCCAAGCTTGCTGCACGCCATCTGTCCCACTGCTCAAACCATAACTCTTGACCATGATTCCCCTGCCTCTCACATCTCATCTTCATGCCATCACCAAAGCTCCCCAACCCTACCTTCCTAATACGTGTGGAATCTGATGGCTCTCTATCCTCTCCCCCACCACCACCTAGGTGCAGCAACCACTAACTAATGTCTGGATTATTATAAGGGTATCCTAAGTGACCTCACTGTTCCTACTCTTGGTCCCCAGCAGCCTTTGCAGAGAAGCAAAATGACCTTTTAAATACAAGTTCAGGCCGGGCGCAGTGGCTCACACCTATAACCCCAGCATTTTGGGAGGCCGAGGTGAGAGGACTGCCTGAGCCCACGGGTTCTAGATCAGCCTGGGCAACTTCTGGTGAGGCCTCACCTCTATAATAAATCAAAAAATTAGCCAGGCATGGTAGCACATGCCTGTAGTTCCAGCTACTTGGAAGGCTGAGACGGAAGGATCACCTGAGCCCAGCAGATCAAGGCTGTAGTGGCCGTGAGCGTGCCACTGCACTCCAGCCCTGAGCGACAGAGTGAGACTTCAATTCAAAAATAAATAAATAAATACAAGTTCAAGCTGGTAGCTCACACCTATAATCTCAGCACTTTGGGAAGCTGAGGTGGGAGAACTGCTTGAGGCCAGGAGCTCAAGACCAGCCTAGGCAATGTAGTAAGACCCCCATGTCTACAAAAGTACAAGTTCAATCATGTGCAAATCTTTGCTCAAACCCTCCAGGAGTTTCCATCACCCTCAGAATAAAACCCCAAGTCCTTAAACAGCCCTACCAGGTTCTGCAGTTCTAGCCTCTGGCTGTCTCTCAGCCCCATCTCCCACCCACTGCCCATCAGTTCACTCCCCTGGACCCCAGGCCTACTCCTTCCAACTCCAGTCATCCACCCCTGTACCTGTCTTTCCCAGACACAGGTATGGATCCTCTGGCTCTCCCTTTAGGAACTGCCAGAATGTCACAGTATCCACAAGACCCTGCTGACCACCTGATAGGACACCACAATCCTCCACTTCCCACGGTCACCCAGGGCTCCTCCAGCTGCACCCCTTTACTTCTCACCACCTCACGGACTGTGTATTTTATTTGCTCCTAAGCTCCAGAGCACATTTCTTTGTCCATTTTGTTTACCACTACCAAAACTGCCTGGCAGATAGCAAGAATTCAGTTACTATTTCCCGAATGAGTCAATGACTAGAAACACTCCATTTAGAATATTTAAGTAATGTTTCTTTACTCTTAGTTTTTGGGGTTTTTTTTGAGTTCGGGGTCTCACCCTGTCACACAGGCTGGAGCACAGTGGCATAATCACAGCTCACCACAGCCTTGACCTCCTGGGCTCAGGTGATCCTCCTGCCTCCCAAAATGCTGACATTTCAGGTGTGAGCAGCCATGTCCAGCCTTCTTAGCATCTTTAACATGCAGTGATGCACTATGATGCCCAAGAGGGGATCCAAGATACAGCATTTTCCAATTTATTTGTCCATGAAACTTACTTAAAAATTTTTTTTAAATCACAGCATCAAGTTGTACATCTTAAATATATGCAAGTTTTCTCCACTACACCTCAATAAAACTAGAAAAACCCTTCTTAGCAAGGGAGGAGGTAGGATCACAGCAGAAGAGAAGTGGAACACTTCTCAGGACTAGGATTCAGGGATGTCTTTAGGATAATGTGATTTGCTCATCCTGTTCCATAAGAACCAGCTTTGGCACAGACCACCCTGCATGCAGGGGCCACAGCTCTCACTCCTCTCCAGTCCCCAGAGCACTCAGGATCAATCACACACAGGGTTTACGTAGCCCAGTCCAATGTCTGGTTCAACCTCCATTTCCCAGAATTCCAGTCTACTTGGTTATCCCCAGGAAACATAAGGGAGACATGTTCTACACACAGCGGGTGCAGCCTAAAGAGAGGACCAGGCGGTCCAGCCTCACCGTGCTGTTGATGCTGGCCAACAGCTTCCCGTTAAATTCCACCATAGAGTACACGGCCCCCTTCACTTCCTTCTCAGCCACAGTCTGCAGTTTTCCTAGGGGAAAAAGAGATTCCTGAGTCTCTTTTCCATGAGCCTGTACTCCCTCTTCATGCCCTTCTGGTTCCAAAATCCACTCATCTAAAAAGCAGCACAGAGTCAGCATGCATTGTTTCTAACTGCCACCTAAAGGAAGGGCCCCAAGTCATGTGCGGGACCCCACATGGCACCCATGATCTGCCTCCCGCCCTGAAACTCCAGATCTGTCTCTCAAGATGGAGACCAGCTTCCATCTTAGCCACCTGATCTGAGACATCTCGGCTGACAGCTAGGCTCAGAACCATCCCGGCTGGGAGTGATGAGAAAAGATACAAAGGAAAAAACCACAGTGCTAGACTGGGCAGAGCAACCAGATGCCTGAGCTACTGAGTGGAGAAGACATCAAGGACTCTTCACTCTTGCTCTGCCATTAGATCCTCTTAGCCACCGTCCCCCTCCCCCTCCCCACCTTTTCTGCCCTTCAGAGAGTAGAAAAGGAAGAAACACAGGCTAGATTGACTTGTGCCCTGCTCACCCGCTCCAAAATCCCATCAGACAGGAGACACAGACGGCTCTTCGCGGCAATGAACCCAAGTTCTTCTACTGCTTAACTGAGGCTCTGAAACCTTGAACCGTTGGCCGATTTTCCCAGGCCACCTCCCTCAGAAGCCGGGGGCTGTGGCACTCACCATCCGAGTACTGGAAGACTACAATGCGACCCTGCTTGGGTTCTGCCTCCTCAGGATACACCATGGCTGTGCCCACAATGAAGTACGTGTTAGGGTCTTTGCCCAACTTGCAGGAGACCAGGCTGAGGGCATACTCGTTCTGCAGAAACTGGTGGGCATGAAGCACTAGGTGGAGAGAGACAACAGGGGTGACACCTCGCCCACGGGACCATGCGCACGTGGCCCTGCCCCTCTGTGAGGCCTGTGGCTTAGGCGGTGACAGAGCAGGTCCTGCTGTCTCGTCTCTTCAGACTGTTTGTCCCCACCAGCCTACGCCGGAGAGAGGATGCCCAACCCTCTAGGCTCGCTGCCAGCCCCCAGTTCCTGCCCCTCCTTTGCTCCTTCTAGGATGGTCTGTTTGTTCCACTGTGGAGGTACCAGAGCCCAGAACAGCCTGGTGTAGAGAGGACGTGAGGGAAATGCTAGAAAGAGAGCATGTGTACCTTCAAAGGTGTGCTGGTCGATGATCAAGAGGTTGTGCACCTCCACCTCCTCCCCGAAGGAGGTCTCGTGTGGAGCTGTGCTGCTGGAGAACAGCTTGCTAGAGCTGACGCTGCTGGACAGGGCCTGGGGACAGAGAGAGCACGTCATCCCTCTCAAAAGCAGAATGGATGTCGGGACCAGCAGAGGGAAGGGACCCATTAGATCAGGGCACAGAGGCTGAGAACGCCTGGCTGGCAGCCCAGAGGAGCCTAGAGGGCAGAGTGCTTCAGAGGGTGCAGGAGGAGGAGGAGTGAGCTTATGTACATGACTGACGCACAGTCCAAAGCACCCCGAGAGGCTCAGGGTCACTACAGACAATAAAACAGTGAAGATGCCAGTCACTGGAGCAAAGCTGAAGAGGAGCTCAGATGGCCTCACATAGTGACATACTCCACCCCTCTACAGAAGAGCAGGGAGCACATCAAGCAGTAGGCAGACTGGCCCTGGCTAATGGGAGAGGGCAGGCAGGGAGGGCAGGGCAGAAGATGAGCAGCTGCCGTCTCCACTGAGCCTGAGTGTGCCGCTCTGGACCATCCTGTGAGCCTCATTTTCAGGAAGAAGC
Organism: Carlito syrichta; assembly: GCF_000164805.1. NCBI lineage: Eukaryota > Metazoa > Chordata > Mammalia > Primates > Tarsiidae > Carlito > Carlito syrichta. Next base: position 396,462 of record NW_007064586.1, on the reverse strand, counting down.
TAAAGTTCAGAACTTCCCGAGGCCACACAGCTAGCTATATACTTCGGAGCCACTTCTGCCAGACTCCAAGTCTCATGCACTTATCTGCTCTCCTCATGGCCCCCGGCATACACACCCTAAAAAAGTCTCACATGGATGACCAGAAGGAGCTATTTGTGTTGCAAGGCCACCAAGCAGCAACTGTTTTGATAATCAAGTTTTCTGGAACCCAGCTATGCACACCTGCTGTGTCTGGCTTCTGGGTTATGACAGCAAAGTGAGGAGTTGGAGGTGACTGAGACCGCATGTCCTGCAAAGCTGACACCTTTACCACCTGGCCCTCTACAGAAGGCTTGCCAGCCCCGCTCTAATGCCATCTTTTTTCACCCACTGCCCTCACCTGAGTGCTAGCACTGGGCCTCAGAGCAGTTGTGCCCCCACTTGTGTCTTGGACTTCAATGCGGCTAGAGAGGACCCCGAAACACTGCGACACCTCCTGATAGCAGATCTTCCTGCAGAACAAGTACAGAAAAACAGTGCCCTCGAGGAAAGCCACATTAACTGCCAGATTACCACCCTCTGCAGCCCCCGCCAGGGCCGCACCTGGGAGACTCGTAGAGTGGAACTGTGCGAATGTGCAGCTTCTGGATCTCATCAATGGTGCCGATGGTAAGGGTGCTGTTGTTGGCCAGGGCCAGGCTGGAAAGAAGGTCTGGGTTTAGATTGAGCAGAGCAGACCCAAGGAAGGAAAGGATTCTAGGAGACAACTCCGTAGAGAAGAAAAACAAGGCAGAATGACACCAGCTTACTCCAGGGCAGTGGCTGACAACTTTGACGCTATGCTAAACATCACTGGGGAGACGCCTGGTCCCACCCCAAGGTACTCTTATTTAATTGGCCTGGATGGGCCTGAGATTTTTTTTTTTTTTTTTTTGAGTTGGAGTCTCACTCTGTCACCCAGACTGGAGTCCAGTGGCCGCTCCCAGCCACCGCAGCCTCGACCTGCTGGGCTCCGGCGATCTTTCTGCCTCAGCCTTCCAAGTAGCCGGAATTACAGGCATGTGCTACCACACCCGGCTGAGTTTTTGATTTATTGTAGAGATGAGGTCTCGCTGCCCAGGCAGGTCTCGAACCCGCGGGCTTAGGCAATCCACTCACCTCAGCCTCCCAAAGGCGCGGGATTACAGGCTGAGCCACGGAGCCTGGTTAGGCTGAGATTTTTAACAGTTTCCCATTTGATGCTAATATGCAGCCAAGGTTAAGAACTAAAATATCATCGTTCTAGGACAGGGATTCTCAAACTACTGTGTGCATCAGAATCAGCAGGAGGAATTGTTAAAACAGACCACAGGTCCCAACCCCAGAGTTCCTAATTCAGTAGGTGGGGTTTAACAAGTTCCCAAGCAGAGCTGTTGCCGCGCTGGCTGGGGCCACCCTCTGAGAACCCCTGCTCCAGAGAGACAATGACTTCTAAGTCAAAGGTTATGAAACAATCATCTGAATCACCTGAAGTTCTCTGAAAATACAGACTCTAGAACAGCAGTCCCCAACTTTTTGGCAACAGTTTTGTGGAAGAACATTTTTCCACAGATGTGAGTGGGGAAAATATCAGACATCAGACTCTCATAAGGAACATGCAACCCAGATCCCTGGCATGCACAGTTCACAATAGGGTTTGTGCTCCAACAAGGGGCTAATGCCGCCAGATCTGACAGGAGGTGGAGCTCAGGCAGTAATATGAGCGATGGGGAGCAGTTGTAAACACAGATGAAGCTTCGCTTGCTCACCCCGCTGTTCAACTCCTGCTGCGAGGCCTGGTACCTAACAGGCCATGGACCGGTACCGGTCTGCAGCACAACAGATCTGAGTTTTCCAAAACACCTGCATTTTTAAAAAGCTCCAGGTGTCTCTAATGAGCAGCCAAGATGTGTGACCCTCAGCTCTTCACATCCCACCTCAGCTGCTTACTGAGTCCCACAGAGGGAAAAGTAGAAAGGGAAGGTTTTAAGAAAACATCAGGATGCCCTCCCCTGCTCCCCCCCCATGGCTCCTGTTAAAGAAAAAGAGTCTCACCTGTCAGGATAGCCATCTGAGTTGAGAGGACACATGTAGTTCACTTCCTTGAGGTTGACATTGGAAAAGACCAACTTGTGGTTGCTGCTGTAGATGACAGTAGGGCGGTCAGAGCAAGCAAAGACGTTGGTGGTAGAAAGAGAACGGAAAGTCCTCAATACCGTGGGCTGGGTGCCCAAAGTCACCTTCTTACGGTCGCTCAACAAGCCTACAGAGAGAATGTCATCAGGAGAAAGGAAGATGGAGAGGAAACAGGACAAACAGCTGGATCGTGAAGGTTCAAAAGTAGCACCAAGGCTAAGAACTCTGTGCAACTCTAGCACTTTCTATTTTCGAGAGCCCCTCACTCAGAGTGCTATCTCACCTGTCTCAATGTTGAGTCCAAAGTAGAACAGTGCCCCATCTCCCAAGGCACAAAGGAGGTAGTGGCTACTCTCAAAGGTTGTCATCAGAATAGAGCGAGGAATTATCTCTGCGGGAAAGGGGGACATTATATTCTTGTTCCACAGGATGGCTCTAGCTCCCACCCAAGTCCCTAAATGCCACATACCTCCACCCAGCATCTCCTTGTGCAGTAGCTCAAAAGAAGGCAGCTTCAGGATCCGAGCTGAGATGTCTGTCCAGAGGCCAATGGCACAAAGAGGGGACAGCCCACTGCTGTCTCCCAGTGGAGTGATGTCCAAGCAGGCCACTTCATGTTCCATCTCTGTGTGGCTGAACAAAGAGGAATATAGCAGAGGAAGGAATCTGGGGATCGAAGATATCCCAGAGAACAAGGGGGAAAGCAGCAGACAGAAGCACACACACACCTGGTCTGCCGGAGCTCCTGAGGATGGATCTGCAGGTAGTAGAGGGCCCTGCCCACAGCTACCACCACCTGGCTGCTGTTGCAGGAGGCCACACTGATGTTCTTGCCCTGGGGCTCCTTCCACTCACTGACCAGAGCTTTGGGTTCTCGAGAGACCAACCTCACTGACGCTGAAGTGATCTAGACACAGAAGAGCACATAAGGTGTCTCCCAGCACCTGCCAGGGTCTACACGGGAGCGGGAAGGGGGTCAACGCTGCCCTCACAGAACCCTGAGAATAAGCTCCATGAGGCCTCTTCTGCCTGGAAAACAAGAACTTGAGGCCCTATATGTATTTTTTTTCCCAAGTCCCACTATGAATAAGTACAATACATGTCACTTTTGGATGACGCCCTGAAGGAGACGAGCTTAAAGCAGCTTACAGCTTACAAACCTACAGCCAGAGAGAAAGGAGCTATTTAACTCTGATCACAGCTTATTTAGGTAACATAAATTGCAACCGTGGCAAGGAATCAACAGAGTAAGACCCTGTAGCCAGTAGTTAGCAATTTTCCTCAAACCTCTAAAGCATCCAAGTCCTATTACTGTGCACAAGCCGTTAAAATGGAAGTCTCAGCCAGGCTCGGTGGCTCAGCCTGTAATCCCACGCCTTTGGGAGGCCGAGGTGAGTGGACTGCCTGAGTTCGCAGGTTCGAGACCCGCCTGGGCAACTTGGCGAGACTTCATCTCTACAATAAATCAAAATGAGCTGTGGTAGCGTGCGCCTGTAGTTCCAGCTACTTGGAAGACTGAGGCAGAAGGATCGCCGGAGCCCAGCAGGTCGAGGTTG
>NW_007064586.1:386571-392753 GCF_000164805.1 Carlito syrichta | reverse complement strand
CTGGGTGACAGAGTGAGACTCCAACTCAAAAAAAAAAAAATTAAATTAAATTAAAATAAAATAAAATAAAATAAAATAAAATAAAGTAAAGTAAAGTAAAATAAAATGGAAGTCTCTAACCAGGTGTGGTGGCTCACGTTTGTTATCCCAGCACTTTGGGAGGCCAAGGCAGGAGGATCGCATGGGGCCAGAAGTTCAAGATCAGCCTGAACAACATAGCGAGACCTCCATCTCCACAAAAAAATAAAAAATAAAAAATTAGGCCAGGCACAGTAACTCAAGCCTGTAATCTCAGCACTTTGGGAGGCCAAGGCAAGAAGATTGCCTGAGCGTGCGTGTTCGAGACCAGCTCGGGCAACATGGTGAGACCTTGTCTCTACAATAAATCAAAAAATTAGCTGGGCGTGGTGGCATGTGCCTGTCGTTCTGGCTACTTGGAAGGCTGAGGCGGAAGGATTGCGGACCCCAGCAGGTTGACACTGGAGTGGCTGTCAGTGTGCCACTGCACTCCAACCTGGGCGACCAAGTGAGATTCCAACTCAAAAAAAAAAAAAAAAATTAGCAATCTGCTCTGTTTGGCCCCTTGCCTGCATGTTTTTCTGGCTCCCCTTTGAGGAGGTGGGGCTTGAAGGAGAGGTAATAGTGGGAGGAGAGTTCTGTGCACTGGACTTTGCTTCACAAAGAACGCTTGGTGAGAAAGAAACAATTCTGTGGCTAAAAAGTATTAACCCCTAGCCCTGTTCTCCAGAAGTAACTGATATTAATGTCTGGACACATACATAACCTTTTATCTGCATGTACAAAGAAAGCATACTAAAATGATATTTTCTAAAAAAATTTGCTACTCAAGAGGCTGAGGCAAGAGGATTGCTTGAGCCCAGAGGATCACTTGAGCCAGAGTTCGACATTATACAGTGAGCTATAATCTCATCACTGTACTCCAGACTGGGTGAGAGTGAAACCCTGTCTCTATAAACAATAATTTTTCAAAAATCTCAGTAAAGGTTACAAAGTTGTATTGAAATGTTTTATCAATTTCCTTTATCACTGATGTAAAATAAAAAGCAGGTTGATGATGCTGTTATCTATCAATTCACCTTACCTAGTGTCATTGAGTTTATGTTTAACATGAAAGCTCTTAATAATAGATAGGAGCCAGGAGTGGTGGCTCATGCCTGTAATCCCAGCACTTTGGAAAGTGGAGGCGAGAGGACTGCCCGAGTCCAAGGGTTCAAGACCAGCCTGGGCAACTTGGCAAGACCTTGTCTCTACAATAAAAATCAAATAATTAGCTGGACGTGGCAGCACATGCCTGAAATTCCAGCTAATTGGAAGGCTGAGGCAGAAGGATTGCCTGAGCCCAGCAGGTCAAGGTTATAGTGGCCATGATCATGCCACTGCACTCAATCCTGGACAACAGAGTGAGACTCCAATTAAAAATAAAATTGTGCCGGGCTCGGTGGCTCAGCCTGTAATCCCGCGCCTTTGGGAAGCTGAGGTGAGTGAATTGCCTGAGCCCGTGGGTTTGAGACCCGCCTGGGCAGCAAGACCTCATCTCTACAATAAATCAAAAAATCAGCCAGGCGTGGTAGCGCATGCCAGTAACTCCGGTTACTTGGACGGCTGAGGTGGAAGGATTGTCGGAGCCTAGCAGGTCGAGGCTGCATTCCAGTCTGGGTGACAGAGTGAGACTCCAACTCAAAATAAAATAAAATAAAATGAAATAATAAAATCGTGTGCTCTGTACTGCATGTTAGGTCACATTCCAGTAAATGGTAACGTCTGCCCCTTCCTCAGCTGTTACCTGGATAAGCTGTTGATGAGCCACGTTGCCGCAGAAGAAGGTCTGCTGGTCATCCACAAAGCCCATCAGCTCGGTTTCCTCTACCTCCTCTCCGTTCAACATGAGCACTCTGCAGCAGAATGGAGGGCCTGGGTCAGTCTGGGTCCAGCCTCCCTACCTCGCAACCTTCTTGCCAAGACCCATCCTTACCTTGTCTGGCCCACAAAAGAGAGCACCAAAGTGTCATCAGTCTCACGGCTAGGATCAGACCGCAGTGGCCATAAGCCTGGAACAAGGACCAAGGATTCAGATGCATAGCACAAACCAACACTCAGCATGCAGGCAGGTCAAGGCAGCCCGACCCCACGGGAAGGGCCAGAACTTTGAGTCAGAGTCCTGAGCTGAAATCCCTCTCTGCTCCTTTTTGGCCTAAGACTCTGAAGAAGTTTGACATTTTAAACTCTTCTGAGTCTGATATTCTAAACCTCGATTTTGATTTTGGATTGGATTTCCATGACTCAAAGTCAAAATTTGTTTTAAATAGTACACAAAAAAGTCTCACTCCCATATTTCCCCAACCCATACCCCAAACAAATCATCAATAGTAGTCTCTCATTTAACATTCTAATATATATATTTTTTTAGTAGAAGTCTCACTCATGCAGTGGCACGATCACAGCTACCACAGCCTCGACCTGCTGGGCTCAGGTGATCCTTCTGCCTCAGCCTTCTAAGTAGCTAGGACTATAGGCACGTGTCCTCATACCTGGCTAACTTTTTTATTTATTGTAGAGACAAGGTCTCACCATGTTGCTCAGGCTGGTCTTGAACCCCTGGCATCAGGCAATCCTCTCATCTCAGCCTCCAAAAGTGCTGGGATTACAGGTGTGAGCCACCATACCCAGTTAACCTTCTAATATTTTAAGAGACAGGGTCTTGCTATGTTGCCCGGCTGGTTTTGAACTCCTGGGCTCAAGTGAGCCTCCGGAGCAGCGAGGACTACAGGCACATGACACCACACTCAGTTTAATTTTTTTTTTTTTTGAGTTGGGGTCTCACTCTCCCCCAGGCTGGAGTGCAATGACACAATCACAGATCACTGCAGCCTTGACCTCCGAGGCTCAGGTGATCCTTCCGCCTCAGCCTCCTGAGTAACTGGAACTATAGGTGTGTACCACCGCCCTCAGCTAATTTTTTGTAGAGACAGTGCTAGGATTATAGATGTGAGCCACTGTGCCCAGCTAAAATTTTTTTTTTTTTTTTTTTCGAGTTGGAGTCTCACTCGGTCGCCCAGACTGGAGTGCAGTGGCCACTCCTGGTCACCGCAGCCTCGACCTGCTGGGCTCCGGTGATCCTTCCGCCTCAGCCTTCCGAGTAGCCGGAATTACAGGCATGCGCTACCACGCCCGGCTGATTTTTTGATTTATTGTAGAGATGAGGTCTCGCTGCCCAGACGGGTCTCGAACCCGCGGGCTCAGGCAATCCACTCACCTCAGCTTCCCAAAGGCGCGGGATTACAGGTTGAGCCACCAAGCCCAGCAGCTAAATATTTTTTAATTTAAGGAAGTAGGGTAAACACTATTACAAGCAAATACAAATGTAAAATAGCCTATCAAACACTATTCCACACCTTGCTTTTTCAACATATGCAAGAGCCCTTATCAGAACACAATGGCCCCTCAGTTTCTACACTTGCATAGTATTTAATTATGTGGACATACCTGTTTATTGCTAATGGGCATCCCTTCCGTTTTTGTGATAACATACAATGCCACAATGAATAAGCTCTTATGCCATTCTATGCATGGGAAGGTTTGTGGGATAGAAGCTCAGATCTGGGATTGCTGGGTCAATCACTAAACACAGGTTTTGACATGGTCAATTCCCTTCTACAGAAGGTGTGGGAGCATGTTTATGTTCCCACAGGCTTACCAATACACCATGTCATCATACTCTTAGACTCTGGTCAACTGAGTGGTTTTGCTGTTTAGTGTTGATCGCATTTCTTATATAAATTCAAATCCTTTGCCAATATGGGGATAGGAAATTTAGTGACCTTTTTAGAGATTTTTTGCAAATTAGGGAGATTGGGCCTTTGTCTATAAGATGATACAATTTGTCATTTCTTCCAACTTAGCTAACAGAATTTTTTGTTTTTGGAATCCAAAAGTACTTTATTTTTATGTAGCTGAATTTACCAGTCTTTCTTTTTGGCTTCTATACTTTGAGTCATACCTTCCCCACACCAAAATTATAAAGGAATTCACCAACTTTTTCTTCTTTTTTTTTTTTTTTAATTGAGGCAGGGTGTCCCTCTGTTGCCCAGGCTGGAGCACCATTGCACCATCATGGCTCACCACAGCTTCAACTTCCTGGGCTCAGGTGATCCTTCCACCTCAGCCTCCTGAGTAACTGGAACTATAGGTGTATACCACCGCACTCAGCTAATTTTTTGTAGAGACAGATCTTGCTATGTTGCCTAAGCGGTCTCAAACACCTGGGCTCAAATGATTCTCCTATCTCAGCTTCCCAAAGTTCTGAGACTACAGGCATAAGCCACTGCATCTGGCCACCAACTTTTTCTTTTAGCTTTTGTACAGCTTCATTTTTTAAATTAGATATTTGATCCACTTAGATTCCAGCAAAGTGTACACTTGGCAGTGTGGATTCAAACCTATCTTTTCCCAAATGACTGCTAGTTATCCCAACAACACCATTTGTTAAAAAGTTCCAACTTCATCTCACTGAATTGAGATGCCATCTCTATCATACACTAAATTTCCCCACGTAACTATGGCTGCTTCTGGACTTTTGGATTTCATTAGACTCCGCCTATTTATCACCAATACTATACTTCTAATTACCAAGCCTTAATAGGAAGTTTTAATACATGGGAGGGCTAGCCCATCTCATTGCTTTTTAAGTTTTCCTGGCTATTCTGGCTTTTTCCTAGACTTGTCTAGGCCAAGGAAAAAACCTATAGATATTTTTCTTTTTCTTTTTGAGTTGGAGTCTCACTCCATTACCCAGGATAGAGAGCAGTGGCACAATGATACTCACTATAGTCTCAACCTGCTGAGCTCAGGTGATCTTTTCATCTCAGCCTTCCAAGTAGCCGGAGCTACAGGCATGTGCCACCACACCCAGCTAATTCTTTGATTTATTGTAGAGATGAGGTCTTACTATGTTGCCCAGGCTGGTCTTGAACCCGCAGGCTCAGGCAATCCTCTCACCTAGGTCTCCCAACATGCTGGGATTATAGACCTGAGCCACCACGTCCAGTCTAGATATTTCTACTGAGATACATTAACTATAAAAATATGTCAACGAAAGGCTGCTTCATAACACTGACTTGCAGAACTTTGTCATTTGTTCAATTGTCCTTTTCCTCCTTCAGGAGTGTTGTTTTAGTGTTCCTTGCATAGGTTTTGCACATTTCTCATTAACTGCATTCCTTGGTATATTTACCTTGTTATTGTTATCGTAAATTGCCTCTTTCGTCTACTACATCTTCTAATAGATTGTGTTCACAGGAATGCTGGTGATTTCCGCACAAGATTTTTGTATCTTGCTACGCTTATAGATTCTTGTCTGTAGTTGCTCCTCAGTTGGACCTCTAAAGTTATGTGATGTCTTACTTTCTAGTTTCGTGTACTTCTATTCCTTTATTCATCTTTTCCTGCCTTTCCATTTTTTTTAACAGTCTGAATTACTTTTTAGTTGTTTTTTTTTTTTTAATTGAGGTGAAGTCTTGCTATGTTACCCTGGCTGGTCTCAAACTCTTACTTTGGATAGCGGAGGCAGGAAGGGAGAGGAGAGGAAAGGAGGGAGGAAGGGAGGGTTCTGCTTTGTGGTTCAATCTGATTCTCCTCTAGATAGACTCTCCGTTTCCTGGATGACTCTTTACCTGCTCTGCTCCTGCCTCTCCAGGTGAGTTTAGCCCATTTACATTGACTGATATGACAGCTATGTTTGGTATCAATTCCATCACAATGCTTCAGGTTATGTTTACTATTTACACATTGTAAAAGTCTTCTACTATGCAGTCTTTCTCCGATCTTTTAAAATTATAACTCTCTAGCCGGACTCGGTGGCTCAGCCTGTAATCCCGCGCCTTGGGAGGCTGAGGTGAGTGGATTGCCTCAGACTGCGGGTTCGAGACACGCCTAGGCAACTTGGCAAGACCTCATCTCTACAATAAATTAAAAATCAGGCTGGGCTCGGTGGCTCAGCCTGCAATCCCGCGCCTCAGCCTGTAATCCCGCGCCTCAGCCTGTAATCCCGCGCCTTTGGGAGGCTGAGGTGAGTGGATTGCCTGAGCCCGCAGGTTCGAGACCCGCCTGGGCAGGCGAGACCTCATCTCTACAATAAATCACAAATTAGCCGGGCATGTTAGTGC
>NW_007064586.1:383083-386313 GCF_000164805.1 Carlito syrichta | reverse complement strand
AAAAAAAAAAAAAAAAATCAGCTGGGCATGGTAACATGTGCATATAATTCCAGCTACTCAGAAGGTTGAGGTGGAAGGATTGCTGGAGCCCAGCAGTTAAGGCTGCAGTGGCCACGAGCGGCCACTGCACTCCAGTCTGGGTGACAGAGTGAGACAACAACTCAAAATAAATAAATAAATAAATAAAATAAAGTTATAACTCTCCTGGAATTTAGAAAGATTTATACTTTTGTTCTATAAGTTATGTTTAACTTAAGAAGAACCTTTATGACATCCAGTCTTCTCCTTTTTTTAAATGAATTCCACCAGTTCCTTTGTATAGGCAACATGAAATTTAACTTGGAATATTTTCCTCCCCTATTCCTCTACCAATTTTGATTAATAGTTGTCTCTCTTTTTCTTTCTTTCTTTTTTTTTTTTTTGTAGAGACCAGGTCTTGGTACATTGCTCAAGCTAGTCTCAACCTCTGGGATCAAGCAACCCTCCTGCCTCAACCTCCCAAAGTGCTGGGATTACAGGCATGAGCTACTGCGCCTGGCAATAGTAGTCTCTTTTTTCGAGTTTATTTTTATACTTTCAAACATGTTTAAGCTGCTACCACTTGTTCTGCTGTTACAACTTTTTAACTCTTCATTTGATCTGCTTTCCTCCAGCTCCCACCAAAATGCCTTCACAACATGTACTGAGGCCAAAGGCCAAAGTCACTCAAAAAAGACCTGCATCCTTAGCCCACCAAAAGGCTACCTTTGATGCCTGGTAAGTCAATGCTGGCATGCTCGTGGATTCCAATTCCGTTCCGGATGATCCGCAAGGAACCTTCCTTGAAAGCCCCAGAGCACGTGACCAGCTGCAAGTAGAGAAAAGGCTTCTGAACAGCCTGCTCAAGAGATAGGCAACCCTACTGATGCTCTACCCAAATCCAAGAACCTTTCTGTGGCTAGGTGTGAGGATGCAGACTTGGCAGAAGCTGACCTCCAAAATCTCTCAAATATACACACAGACAGGTCATCCCAGCTCAAGAAGCAAAAAGCACCTTCCACAGCACCTAGCAAGCTTGCTTAGAACCCCAGAACCCAACTGCTAGAACAAGCACAGGATGTGGAGTCAGATACCTTGGAAAAAATTATTACTTGATCTTTCTCAGCCCAAAATTTCCTCACTTCTGAGATGGCCAACAATCCGTCTAGCAGGGTGCTCGTGTAATCATAGATTATGTACATAAAGTGCCTGGCAGACCAAGATAGGCTTTCAGTCAACGGTAGTTACCCCTGTATCACTGGGATTCATGAGTGAGGCTCTCTGAAGTATCTTCAGTGCACACTCCCCATGCTAGATAAGCAAAGCAAGGAGGCCAATGTGAGCCACTTCCAGGATGACTCCTTACCTGTCCCTGTCCTTGCCTCTCCAGGTCCACCACACACATGTCCACAATGGGTCCTAGGTTGGTGAAGGTCTCCATGGCCACTACGTAGGAGCCTTGCTCATTGCTGTCAACATTGAGCTAAAAAGAAAGAACAGCATTAGTCTTGGAACACCCTAACAGACCAGCCTAAACAGATGGGTACTGTCCAGAAGAAACTCTCAATCCTGCTAGATCTGTCCTTCTTGTGCTCCAATGGCTACTTCGAGAAGGGGACTACTGACCAAGGAGCATGACTGTCTTATAAGCAATCCTCTAACCAGTCAGGGATTTCTAACCTGGAGGCCCATGGATGAATTTCAAAGAAGCACGGAGTTTTGGGAAATTAATGTAAAATTTGCACGCATTTTTGTACAGAGAAAGCTCCACAACTTCATATTCTAGAGGAGATCCATTACATTAACTGCGACCTACTTGAAGGTCAGAACTTTGTCCTGTCCATCACTGTATCCACAGTACCTTGCCTGGCACCGTTAGGACTAAGAGCTCGTCGGGGATAGGATGTTAAGTTAACTCCAAGCAGAAAGCTGGAGAGTGGGGATGTGGGTAAACTGGAGAGATTCAGAGAGGCACCAAACTCAGGAGAACTTGAGGAAGAAAGAGTGAGGGCAGTGAAAACAAAATCATAAAGAGGAAAACCTCTTCTCACCTTCACCAGCTGGGAGTCCCCTAGGCGAGACCCAACAAACACAACACCATTATCAAGGTATGTCAAGCACTCAGCAATCGAGGTCTGGAAGAAAGTCAGTAGCAGGAAAGAAATCAGGATGGCCTCCAGAGGGACCCACCTCTGTTCCCCTCTGCCCACGGCTGCAGTCGTGATCCAGGAGGCAGCTCTTCACTCCCAACACCCAGGTCCCACGAAGCCAGTACTTCCTCATCTCCCAAGCCCGTGCCTCTCTACGGACCACATGCCCATACCAGAACAGCCTCTCATTCATCTAACAGGCACCAGCTCCTGACAAGAGTTTTAATCCCAACAGTTCCAATCTGAACAGCATCAGAAACCCATTCACCACAGGAGCGTTAAACATTTTGGAATCATCCTCCCTAACTGTAATCAGCATGCAACTACTTTACTTCAAGACCATATCACTTTTTGTTTTCCCTTCTTGTCTTTTCCTCCAAAGCTGCTAGACTGTGCCCAGCAGCCTCTGGCTTCTCCAACATCCAACTCATTCAAAAAATCAGCTTCCAAAGCAAGACCGCTGGCTTGTTTCTGGGTGTTAAGGAACGCAATTCCCAGAGCAGAGGCATGGGACCACACATCTGGGGGGGGGCCTTAGGAACCCAGGAGAATGCAGCAGAGGAGAGGGACAAGCTCTACCTCTCCAAGGAGTTCCACACGGAGATCCTTGAGGGTGATGGTGCCATCCATCTGCTCCTCCTTCTCCAAAAGCAGCATGAAGAGTCGTCCTTCCATGTCACCCAGCAGGTACCTCGAGCCATTAGGGTCCACTCGATTGTGACACACTATCGTGCTTTGCTGCCAACGGAAGGAAACAGTCTTAGAGACTCAGCATCTTCCACACAAGGAAGCAAATCTACTGGACCCTCCCTTCACCAAACCCAGCCACTTTACCAGCAAGGAGTCGCTACCATTATGTGTACAATGGAAGATGGAAAGCTGCTGAATTGTGAAGACAACTTTCTAAGGCGCTAAATCAATATACCTTAAGTATTTACTCACATGTTATTCTACCGGAAAACAGAAATATATAGAACAGGACTATGAAATGCTACCACAGATCGTGTGTGTGTGTGTGTGTGTGTGTGTGTGTGTGTGTGTGTGTGTGTGTGTGTATCTAGA
>NW_007064586.1:374090-383063 GCF_000164805.1 Carlito syrichta | reverse complement strand
GTGTGTGTGTGTGTGTGTGTGTAAGGGAAGGGGACTTGCTATGCTATACAGACTGGAGTGCAGTGGCTATTCCCAGGCCCAATCATATGTCACTGCAGCCTCTAACTCCTAGGGGGCTCAGGTGGACTACACGTGTACACCCCACACCCAGCTAAATTTTGTTCTTTATTCTCAAAAAGAAAGTAAAATTAAGCTTTTAAAGCATAATTTTTATGACTTGGTATTTTGAGGCTTGACATTTTTATGACTAGTCTTTAAAAGTCTATATCGTTTACGGCTATATTCCTTTATATGGCATAAGCTCTGAAAACATTAAAGTCAGTAGTATTTGCCAAGATCTCTCTTCTTATAGTTGCCCTAGTCAGTGGAAAGGGCAAGCCTATTTTGATTATCATTTTTACTAGTTAGTAAGCAAGTTCCTCATATACTCAACTAAGCCAATCTCTCTGTATTCCTAGTGGGCAATAAATGAGGGGAAAGGGAGGAGCGAGGTGAAGACAAGGGCAGAAAAGATGGAAGGAAAAAAGAATGGCAGCTGCTCACCTTGATGATAGGAGGGGCAATCGCCAAGTACTTGTCCCCATTGTGATAGGTGATAGACTCCTGTCCAATGATGATGGCCCCTCCAAAGGGCTCCGGGACTGTAGGAAAGACAAGCACAAGCATGCTCACTGGGTCTGCCAAACCAGGGTTGGCAAGGGCACGAGACCAGTTACCCCTGAGGCAAACAAAGATAATCATTATTTTAAAAAGGAAAGCAGAGCCCAGGGAACATGACAGCCTTCTGAGATTCCCGTGTTAGCCATTTCAGCCTGACCAGAACAGATTCTGGTATTACTACAGGGCCACTCTGGTGTCTCAGGCTCCCAGGGGTGGTGAGTCTTCATGGCGTTCTTCTGCATGCATTCTCCCCATTTTCTCTCCCCAACTCTGTTCCTTTCTAATGTTGTTTTCTTCTTGGTCTCTACTGTTGTTCTTTAGCTTAACTTCTCCCTCATTATCTGGGCCACCATCAAGAAGAGCAAATTTTCTTTATAAGAGTTTTAAAACATCTCTGCTGGGTGAAACAGACAACACAATGTTGAGGCAGAGTACAGGTCAAAGAGTGCAGGGGCTTGGTGTCCAGTCCAGGCTCTGTCAATCAAGTACAGACATGGGTAAGTCTCTCTGGCCCCGCTTCCTCAGCTATGAAATACAGAAGTCAGATCAGACAGGCCCTACTGATCCCTTTCAGCTCTTTGTTTTTTTTGTTTGTTTCTTTTTTGAGTTGGAGTCTCACTCTGTCACCCAGACTGGAGTGCAGTGGCTACTCCCAGTCACCGCAGCCTTGACCTGCTGGGCTTCGGCAATCCTTCCGCCTCAGCTTTCCAAGTAGCCGGAATTACAGGCATGTGCTACCACACCCGGCTGAGTTTTTGATTTATTGTAGAGATGAGGTCTCACTGCCCAGGCAGGTCTCGAACCCGTGGGCTCAGGCAATCCACTCACCTCAGCCTTCCAAAGGCGCGGGATTACAGGCTGAGCCACTGAGCCCGGCTCTTTGTTTTGTTTTTAAGAGACAAGATCTCATTACGGTGCCCAGGGCTCTAAGTGATTTTCCCATCCCTGCCTCTTGATTAGCTGGGACTACGGGTGCACCACCACACCCAGTTTCCTTTCAGTTTTTAAATGTTATGCTCAACAATAAAATAATGAGGCTCAGTTCCATATGCTACCGTCAGTCAATGTTTTAGAGTCAATCCCTCTACCCCAAGTAAAAGGAAAGTTATACTTTTGTGGCGAGGAGTAAAAAACAGAAAATCCCAAAGACAGAAAAGCAAAAAACAAAAGAAAGCACAATTTAGAGCAAAGACATAAGGTAGTAGTAAGCACTACACACGTTCAGTGACACTGAGCACTGAAATGAAGAGCAGAGAAGGAGAGAAGGGAGCAAGAGCAGGGAACTAGCCCAGACCTGGGCAGAGTCCAATTTCCTAAACTCCCAGCCAACCTGCGATCACCATGGATGCTTCAGCTTCTACGTTTTCCTGTTTCCAAGGGCCCTTATTGAACTCCTTCTCTCGGAGAGATACTTCGTAGGTTTTTACGTGGCGCCCCTGAGGGTCCTAGGGAAGGAAAGGTGGAATGGTTAGCCCTTAGGAAGAGTGAAACTAGGGGGACGGTGGTCCTGAAAGGGACAAGCCACCATCGCCCTGCATCCCCCAGTCCTGTCATGTCAGTATTCCCATCCTTATCCATAGAGATACTGACAGTTACCAGCTGAGCCTGTGATTACTTTCGGGGTAGACCAGGGCATAGGAGATCTATAGTTCCTAACAATTCAATCAACCATGAAAAGGTTAAAGGGTTAGAAAAATGAACTTGCTACATTGCACTGAGCACTATAAGAGAAATGGTGTGTGAATTGTGTGTTAGTTTCTTGGTCTAAAGAAACTTACAGAACAGCTAAAGAGAAAGACACACTGAGAAGCTACATCTAAGAGATTAAAAAATTTTTGATACAATTCTTATATGCATTTTGAGTGACGGCAGGGAGAACAGAACTTATTGCTCCTCTGAAGTTCATCAACATCTTCAGCCCTGTCACTGTCAACACCAACTTCCCCTCCTTTTTCTGATCCTGACTCATGTCAGTCCTAGGACTGCCAAAGTCACCTTTAGGATTCAAAAGGGCAGGGAGAGGGAGAAAGGTCATACTCAGCCTGTGAAAGATGGCTCCAACAAAGGCCAGACTTGACACTAAGAAGTTATAGAAGGGGCCAAGCTCGGTGGCTCAGCTTGTAGTCCCAGAACTTTGGGAGGCCGAGGTGAGTGGATTGCCTGAGCCCGTGGGTTCGAGACCAGACTGGGCAACTTGGCAAGACTTCGTCTCTACAATAAATCAAAAATTAGCTGGACGTGGTAGCACACGCCTGTAGTTCTGGCTACTTGGAAGGCTGAGGCAGGATTGCTGAAGTCCGGCAGGTTGACACTGGGATAGCTGTGAGTGTGCCACTGCACTCGCCTGGGCGACAGCATGAGACTCCAATTCAAAAAAAAAAGTAGTTATAGAAGAAATTCAGCCAAGCATTTCAGGGCAGATCACATCTTGGTTGCAGCTCCTGAAGCATGAATATCTTTCACACAGTAAAAAGTATCTAAATATTTGCCAAATTGAATTTTTGCATAAAACAGGAAACTAATTTTTACTTGACAAAAATATTTTCTCATCAATGAGTAAGGGTAATACCCAACCTTCACAAAAAAGTTCAAGTGAGGGTGGATTTGGGCCTCTGAGATACACATACAATGATCCAATCACAGCTGTAGCCCTGGGACTGGGAACAGACAGCCTCAAATACTCAAATAAACATCAAAGTGGTTTTTTTGTGTTGTTTTTTTTTGAGTTGGAGTCTCACTCTGTCACCCAGGCTAGAGCGCAGTGGCACGCTCATGGCCATGGCAGCCTTGACCTGCTGGGATTAGGCGATCCTTCCACCTAAACTTTCCAAGCAGCTGGAACCACAGGCATACACTACCACACCTAGCTAGCTTTTGCTTTATTGTAGAGACGAGGTCTCACCAAGTTGCCTAGGTGGGTCTCGAACCCATGGGCTCAGGCAATCCACTCGCCTCGGCCTCCCAAAGTGCTGGGATTACACGCTGAGCCACTGCACTCAGCCAGCATCAAGGTTTTAATGACTTACACAACTGAAAAAGGGAGAGAAATTCAAAGGTCTTATTTTAGCTCAGATAGTTAATAAGATCAAACAAAGTCTGCTAAACTAGTTTCAATCTCATTCTAGTGAACCTTATTACAACCAGCCTCAGAACTACAACACTAAGAAATACACAAAATAAGCCGAGCTCAGTGGCTCAGTCTGTAATCCCGCACCTTGGGAGGCTGAGGTGAGTGGACTGCCTGAGCCCGCGGGTTCAAGACCTGCCTGGGCAACTTGGTGAGTTCTCATCTCTACAATAAATCAAAAAATTAGCCGGGTGTGGTAGCGCGCCCCTGTAGTTCCAGCTACTTGGAAGGCTGAGGTGGAAGGATATCCAGAGCCCAGCAGGTCGAGGCTGCAGTGGCTGGGAGCGGACACTGCACTCCAGTCTGGGCGACAGAGTGAGACTCCAACTCAAAAAAAAAAAGAAATACACAAAATACATCAGCATTCCAGTACTCAACACGGCTCTCAAAATGCTCATGTGCCCACACACTCTACACAGAACTAGACTACCACTCCTTATGTCATTTATTTAACCCCATGTGAGTGAAATGACCTCATACTGTGTGGTCCTTTGCTAAAAGCCTGGGATTTTACCAAGATACTGGCATGTTAGTCTGGTGCTCTGCCACCCCAGCCCCGCCTAACAGAGCTGGACCAGAGAACAGCTGTCCAGGATCAGCTCTGCTAAAGTTTTAGGCACAGACGAAAATAGAAGTTAAGAGCCAGCAAGTCAGTGCGTGCTAGACAAATCAGAAAACTCTTCACAAATAAGACACCACCAAGACATTTCTCTCTGCTTGTAAAGGCAAGTTCTAGATCATTTCTCTCCAGCTAAACTTTAATAATCCCCTAGCATGCCAATAAGAGACACAGACAAAGTATAAACTGGGTCACCCTATAAGATCTCCAAGGCCCACAACTAAAGGGTAATCTCAGGATTAAAACCTGCTCCAAGCCCCAGGAGCTGGCTATCACCACAGTAAGTACCACTGCACTCAGGAAGAACCAAAATCTGACCCATATGAACTGTGTTGTTTAAAACATTTCAAGACAAACACATTCAACACTTTTCCCTACTCTACCACCAAATCTAGACATTCCACTAGGAAAATTCAACTCCCAACACATCAAACCACAGTTTCTCCCTTTTTCCTCCTGATCCAGTACCTGGTAGACAAAACAAATGGTGGGTGCTTGGCAACCATACAGGAACTTGACATCGATGACATGCAACTCCTCCAGGCGGATGTTAAAGGCTTTGAGCTCTTTATTGTCCCGATCCAGCGGAATAACCTTGAAGAGGCCATCATAGAGTCGCAGGCCAATCATCCGGCACTCAGGGTCAATGATGCCAATAATGCCAGTCTCTGAGGGACGGCCAATACGGTCCTGAGGAACAAAACTGAGATTAGGGAAGAGCCTCAACACCCACAGAGCAACAGAGGACACAGGGCACCACTTTCTCAGGCCGAGACAATGTGAGGAGAGGCAGTAAAATTAATGGATCTACTTGGCACACTGGGGAGCCCAAGTGTCAGTGCATATCTTTTTTGGGAAACACTAAATTGCAATGAATTATTACCCTGTCCCTTGGACCCCACATGAACTACAGAAGTCCTTCCTCCATAAAGCTCAAACCCTTAGTGTCTTCTCCCTGTTTCTCTGATCATACAGAAGGCTGTTCCCAGCACTTTAATATTCTTCAATGAATCACAACAGCTGCACCTGGAAAACTCCATCACCATGAAGCAGCCATCTCACCTGGACGTTGCCATGGGCCCTCGTAATGATGTCAATGCTCTCACCACTCTGCTTATATTCCAGGATGCAGGCATTGTACTTAGCTGTCAAGATAAACAGCAGGTCCTTGCTCTCCCCCTGGAAATCAACAGTATGCTATCAAAAGAGGTTCTTTTTAAAATAGGAACAACCAGCCAGATTCGGTGGCTCAGCCTGTAATCCTGCACCTTTGGGAAGCTGAGGCGAGTGGACTGCCTGAGCCCGCGGGTTCGAGACCCACCTGAGCAGGCGAGACCTCACCTCTACAATAAATCAAAATATTAGCCGGGTGTGGTAGCATGCGGCTGTAGTTCCAGCTACTTGGAAGGCTGAGGCGGAAGGATCGCCGGAGCTCAGCGGGTCGAGGCTGCGGTGGCCAGAAGCGGCCACTGCACTCCAGTCTGGGCGACAGAGTGAGATTCCAACTCAAAAATAAAAAATAAAATAGGAACAACCTGTCCAGTCTTTAACTGTCATTCTTTAAGTATGCCAGATTATCTGAGACTTTTTCCAAATTCTTCTTTCCCTAAAGAGAAAATGCATGCAGAGTTCAAATCCATACCAGGTGCACATACCTCCTAAAGGTATGGAAAAAAAGCCAGAAGTGAAGCTGGTAAACATCTAGCCTCACTTTCCTGACTCTCCATCTCTCTGTTCTATGTACAATGTCTTCATCTATTTCAGTCCCAAGCTAATCTCAATTACTCCACTCAAATTCTAAAAGATGAAATGTAAGGTCTCCTCCACTCCTCTCCAAGTATTTGGAGGAAGAGAAAAAACATGTGAGAATAACATTGGAAGCTAAAATGGATCTACAAAGTCTTACTTATTTAGCACAGACCTAAAAAAAAAAAAAATGACTGTTGTGTTCAAAAGGTAAAAATGAAAACTTCTGAACCCACTGCTTTCCTGTGTTTTTTCTTCTTTTTTTGAGTCAGAGTCTCATTCCGTCACCCAGGCTGGAGTGCAGTGGCACACTCATGGCCACCCCAGAGGTGACCTGCTGGACTCAAGCAATCCTTCCATCTCAGCCTTCCAAGTAGCCAGAATTACAGGTGCATACAACCACGCCTGGCTAATTTCTTGATATACTGTAGAGATGCGGTCTCACCAAGTTGCCCAGGCTCGTCTTGAACCAGAGAGCCTAGGCAATCCTCTTGTCTTGGCCTCCCAAAGTGCTAGGATTACAGGCTTGGCCTGAACCCACTGCTTTCTTGTCAGATTCATTTAAAACATAATAAAGCAATGTGGTGGTGATTTGGGTGAAAACACTTAAATTAAAATGACAATAATGATAATGATAATTGTTAACATAACATTAAATGCTTGCTATGTTGCTGGGCCCTGTGTTACTGAACCACTGAATCTTCACAATAGTCCCCGGGGACTAGATTCTGTTATCTCCCCCTTGTAGATGGAGAAACCAAGATTCTAAAAGGTGCCTTAAATGACAACTAAAGTGACACCCAAAGTCAGAATTCATGAGGAGTGAAAAGACAGGATCACCCACTCTGTAGCCTACCCTCAGAATCACCAAGCAACATGGTGATCCACATTTCAAATTGTTTTAATCACCCCTTCCTAAAGAATAAAGAAGTCAACTTCATGTCAGAACTAGGCATGGAGAAAAAAAGAAGTAAACTTCATAAATGTTTCCCTAATGAGTACACATTGAAATCTGCCACTCAAAGAGAGAAGGGTTTCTCTCCTAAGCCATATTCCTTCCACTCATCCCAAGCAATCATAAAACGACATTAAATAGCCAGGCACAGGGGTGCACATCTGTAATCTTAGCTACTTGGGAGGCTGAGGCAGGAGGATTGCTTAACTCAGGAATTTGAGACCACCCTGGGCAAACATAGGAGATCCTGTCTCAAATAAAATAAACAAAACAACACAGAATAACCTATACCCAACAAACAGTTTTGCCTCCACTGCTCATCCCAATGCTTGGAGCACTTACCTTGGGTCTGAAGAGCTCCATGACCGCAATCTTCCCATACATGCCCACCTCCTTGACTGGCCGGAGCCCCTCAGCTGTGACCACATAAATCTCTAATCTTGTGTTTTTGGCAATCAACAGGTTCAAGTCTTCAGCTGAAGTAAAGTGTCCTGAAAGAACAGATTCCCCTAAGTTTTCAAGCCTATACTTATAAATGATAATCCTATCATTTATGCCTAAATGCCTCCAGAATCCTCATCGACTTCACGAATTCCTCCAACTCTTTTGCCAAATCCAGCACCTTGAAGAGTTCCACTTCATACGCTCCACAACTTCCCTAGTCAGACTAAGAAAAAGGGACAGGACCTAAGAGCCAAGAGTGTCCTTCAACTGACAATGACTGTGTGAACCCTTCCATGGCGCTGGCCTCGAATTTTACTTTGCTTATCACAATGGCAGACTCCCACAGAGAATGGTCCTCTCTTCTGTCCTCGTCTAAAGTCTCGCAAAATTTTGATCAAACTGACCAGGTCAAATGAAGAAAAGTCCTAGAGCTCTCCATGAAAACATTGTTTTGTCCACAGCTCTTGCCCACCTAGCAGCCTACCAATAGCCCCATTCACATTTCTCAGCCGCTTCCTACTCTCTGAACAACAGGATTTTGTTTCGGAATCATGATTACAATTGGCATAAACACACACGTTTGTGGTCTGCGTATTCAGCTGAGAATGTGGGTCCGGGATGATTATTCTCGGGTTCTAGACATCGGTGTCCTTAAACAATCCTTGCACGCACTCAGCCAGGCAAACCTAGCACTAGGCAGGGCAACGAAGCCCTCTTCTCCAGCAGCGTTCCATTGTAAACAACAGCCCCAGGCAAAGCGGTGAGCTCGGGGCGGTTGCTTTTCCTCTGGGGGGGAAGTGTGCTCATTCCTCTCGTCCCTGTGCCTCCCGGGCCCCCCAGAAGTCCCTACATGGAAATGCTAACCCAGAAATCGCCATTATGCCGCCCCTTGTCCCGGCCACACGAGACCGATCTGCGGGCCCAAACCACGTCGCACTATCAGCTCACACTCCGCTCTCTGTTCCCCTGGGTCCGGCCTGTCCTGGAGGCCAAGTGACCTCCCAGGACGGAAGAGGACCCTCAAGAGTAGCTTCCTCTGATGCCACCAAAACGCGCGTGGCGAGACGGCTCCCTTCGGGTGGTGGGGCCGGAGCAGGTTCCGCGGCCGTCAGCGCCTTGCCTCCCCGGGCCCTGGAGCTTCCCGGCCAGCCCCGAGGCCACGGCCTCCCTAGGCCGCGGCGCCCCCAGCGCCCTCCCTCGCCGGGGTCCCCGCCCGGGCGGGCAGCCTCACCGGTCACGCAGCCGTTCACGGCGGGGGGCTTCTGCGCCGTCACCACGTAGTTGTACGACATGTCGCGGCCTGGGGCGGCCCGTCGGGATCCGAGCGCAACCCTGGAGAAACGGACAGGAGCGACAAGACAGGCGGCCCCGGCCCGCGCGCAGCTAACTCCACCGCCGCCGCCTCCGCCCCGGAGACACGTT
>NW_007064586.1:371763-373739 GCF_000164805.1 Carlito syrichta | reverse complement strand
CCGGCTCCGAGAACGACCACCCCGCGGGGGGCGCAGGACGCCCGCCCCTTCCTTCCCTTTTGAGCTGTCCGATTCTTCAGGCGCGCAAGAGCCCGCCTGGCCACTTGCGCGGCATTTTAGTTGCCCCGCATCGCCGTGCAAATTCCGACCTCGAACCCCACGCCAGAACGTCTCCTTTGAGAACCTTAGTGACCCAGGCAGCGGTCGGCCCTGCAACCTCCGGGCGACTCCACTTCAGACGGGCTCTGCGGGGAGCTGGAAGGAGGGCCACGTGGCTTGGAGCGCCTGCGGAATGCCAGGGAGGGGCCAGCCCCCATTTTACAGATGAGGAAGCTGAGGCGCAGAGGATTGGTTTGACTTACTAACCCCCTAGTAAGCCGGGGCAGAGATCAGTGCAGAGCCACGTCTGAATTCTCTCCATGGGTACTCAGGCACATGCACAGAGCCCAGGACCCTGGGTGACCGACCCCAAGACGCCTCTGAGCCAGGCTGAACTGCGAGTAGCTGGGCCGTCCTTGTGGTTTACCTGTTGGGTTTCCCACAGCAGGGACTCTGCCTGACTTTGGCAGCCCTGAATTATCAGTAGAAAAACACAGGCTTTGTAGGAAGTCTGGATGTGGGTTTGAGTCCTGGCTGTTACCTGGATGGCCTTGGACAGGTCACTAGCGCTCTCTGAGTCTTGTTTCCCAGAAAAGAAAATGGGGTCACAAACTCAGATGGCTCCCCCCCCCGGGAGTGTGGTGCCAAGACCAAGGAGAGTGAGCGTGTGAGGAGCTTTGTAAACGTTCTCACTGGTCACTTTGCTCCTTGGGAACAAGCTGGGCACTGCTCCTGGGCATAAAGGCAGCCCTGTGCCTGACACGATCGATCTGGCTTTTGGCAGCCACGTGCAGGTGTGAACCTTGGTCACACTCTTCTACATCCCTAGCCCATGACGTGTTTGGACTTGGACCAAAGTCTGGGACAGCTCCCTGATTACTAGGGCACTAGAAGTGTGACGGTGCCAGTCGGCCGCCGGTGTCCTTAGCAGATGGTGTTGTGACCCACTCTTGTAGGTGCTGCTGCTGCCTCCGCTGTGCTCAGACCCAGGTGCCTCCTCTGGCAGCTCCGTGCAAAGGTGTGAACTCAGCTTGCTTCAGAGCCTGCCCACCATGGTGAGTCGTGGAGGGTCAGGGGAAGGGAAGGACACCATGTTCTTAAAGCAGGACCCAAGTCTTGAGCATACTGGAGTTCCTTACACCTGACCGAGAGATGCTACTGTCTCCTGGGGCTCATTCTCTCTTGGGGACTGATCCCTGCCTCCCTCCATTTCCTGGAAGCCACTATCCCAGCCACACATTGGGCTGCAGCTTGAGTCCCTCCAGAGTCCCTCTGTCCCCAGTCTGGGTCATGCATTTAGAGTAGAACAGTAACAGTTACCTACTCTATAATAGACAGATACCAGTCGCAGAAGGAAGCATGAAGAATGACCTTGTGACTGTTCCTAAGCCTGGTCATATGTGAGCTGGTCCCAGAGCTGGGATCCACAGTTTGGGGGGGTTGGCCACACCCCTGGGCTTTGCATCAGGCCCACTCAAGACCTGATCTGCACCAAAGCAAGCCTTGAACAGATCTGGGTTCACATTTCAGCCTGCCACGCCAAGTTGTATGACCTTTCATAGAAGGCTTGGACTCTCTGAGTCTCCTTTGCTTTATGTGCAATGTGAGGCAGATGAGTGGCTCTGAGGTATCAATCAGAACAGAGTCCTAGGGGCCTTGCACAGTGCCTCACTTCCTTTCCCTTTCCATCCCCTCAGGCCCTTGGGAACCAGGGATGGCACTGGCCCTGAGCTTGCCTCTGGCTCTTGTGCACAGATGGTTGAGAATCCCAGCCCAGACACACCGAGCCATCCTTAAAGAGATGCCTAAAAACGTTTAGGACCAGCCGGGCTCGGTGGCTCAGCCTGTAATCCCGTGCCTTGGGAGGCTGAGGGGAG
>NW_007064586.1:368443-371696 GCF_000164805.1 Carlito syrichta | reverse complement strand
GGACCCAGCAGGTCGAGGCTGTGGTGGCCGGGAGCGGCCACTGCACTCCAGTCTGGACGACAGAGTGAGACTCCAGCTCAAAAAAAAAAAAACATTTAGGACCAGGCCTGACTCAGAGTCACTGCCGGGCCAGTGGAGCCAGTCTCAGGCTTCTTCTCCCTACTCACCTGGGCTACTCTCCTCACCCTGAAGCAGCTGGCTTGTCCCTGACCCTGGCCTTAGCCGGCTACAGGAAAGGTCATCAGGGAGATATCAGGGCCAGAATTTGCACAAAGGAGCCGGTGCTGGCAGGCTCAGAAAGGAACCGCAGCCGGAAGTCTGCCTTTCCAGGGCCTGACTTGGCTGCAGGCTCCCGCCAGGCCACCAGGAGGTGCAGGGAGCCCAGCCGTGGGTCTGGGGTAGGCCCCGGTCCCACTGTCTGCGGGACAAGGGTGGCCCAGCCTGCCCCTCTTGCCCAGCAGGCTCAGCTCCTCACAGCATGTGGGAAAAGGACGCGCCCTCTGAGCCTGTTCTAGAAAACCCTATCTTGGGGGGAGGAACTGCTGCTCAGAATAACTGTGTCTCCTCACTGAGCTCTGGCGGCTCCTACAAAGCAGAGGTGGGATTTGAACCCATACCCTTATGATGGCTGAGCCCAAGCACCCCTCCACTCCAGCCTGCTCGCTGCCCACTTCTGCAGGCATCCTGTGTCTGTGTCCACTCAGCCCTACCTGGCAGTGCTGCTCTGGAGACCCCCAGCCGACCTGCCACAACCCCCTCCTGAGGCTGCCCATGGCCAACCTCCTCCTGTGGCTTGTGAGGCCCCGCCCACCCCTCCCTGGCAGTCACACTTGCTTCCTGGCGCTGCCATGGGAGTCACACCTCCACGCCTTGGCTTGCGCCCCACTGCCTGGAATAGCCTTCCTTCTCCCTCCCCTACTCCCCACCTCCTACTCGCCCTTAGCAGAGACCTCCAGGCCCCTGTCCGGAGGCTGGGGGCCCCTCCTCGGGGCTCCTGTGGTGCACGTGCACTCCTCTCAGGAGGCACTGCCCACAACACGTGGACAGATCTCTGTGTCTCCACTGAGGACAGGAACTGCGTTCCGTCGTCCTTCTACATAGTGCCTAGCACTGGGCCTGGCATAGCGAGAGACTCAGGAAAGGTCTACCCCACGCTGGGGCCAGAGGAAGCGCAGTAGCCGCGGGGTCTGCTTGGTTCCTTCCCCATCATAGGAGCCTCAGTGGGGGACTTCACTTCCTGCAACAGAAGGCATTGACACCGGTTTATTAAAATGTTTCATATGGCCAGGCGCAGTGGCTCAGCCTGTCATCCCAGCACTTTGGGAGGCCAAGGCGAGAGGATTGCCTGAGCCCAGGGGTTTGAGACCAGCCTAGGCAACTTGGCGAGGCCTCATCGCTACAATAAATTAAAAAAAAAAAATAGCCGGGCATGGTGGCTTGTGCCTGTAGTCCCAGCTACCTGGAAGGCTGAGGTGGAAGAATCGCCTGAGCCCAGCAGGTCGAGGCTGTGGTGACCGTGAGTGTGCCACTGCCCTCCAGCCTGGGCAACAGATTGAGACTCCAACTCAAAAAAAAAGTTTTACACCAAGGTTTCCAGCTCTGCCATTTTCTTTGTGTTGAAGCCTTCTCCAGTACAAACTGAAGCCATGGTACAAAACACTTTTTAAAAAACCACAAATTAAGAAGAGAACTCACGGAAACACCTACCTGATAGAGTGTCACCAACTCGGTGTCTCTGGAGTTCTGGAGTGGATGTGGACAGGGTTTTTCCCCACCCTGGCATGGCCGGGCAGTCTGGGGGTATCCCTGCTGCCCACACACTGCACCTCTTCCTTGCTCCTCTCCACAGACCTCCAAGAAACTGGTGAACTCGGTGGCAGGCTGTGCTGACGATGCCCTTGCCGGCCTGGTGGCCTGCAACCCCAACCTGCAACTCCTGCAGGGCCACCGTGTGGCGCTCCGTTCTGATCTGGACAGCCTCAAAGGCCGGGTGGCGCTGCTGTCCGGTGGGGGCTCCGGCCATGAGCCTGCCCATGCTGGTGAGAACCCTGGGGTGGGGGCAAGCGGGGACATCAACGCTGGCGTGAGGCGCAAGACAGCTCAGCTCAGAGGCAGGAACTAAGGCCTGGCTCCCATACCCTCAGGCTGTGCTCTGGGGCCAGTGATAGCCACTCTGGATCTTGGTTTCTATATCTGTAAAAGTATGAGGTCGGATCAGGCGATCTCAGGCCCTTCCAGCTCTGAGAGTCGGTGATTCTGGGCCCAGCAAACCCGCCCCCTCCTCCGTGAAGGCTTCCTGATTCTTCCAGCCTAGAGCGGTGTCCCTCCTCTGAAGTCCCACCCTGCCGTTTCCCACACATGGACAGTCCCAGGTTGTTTCCTGTTTGGAGCCAGAGATGTGAGCTCCCTTCCTGGGGGGCAGGGACCAGGTTCTGTGTCATTCATCACTTTCCACCTCCCTTCAGCCGGTCTATGCACTCACTCATGAGCGCCATGTATGCCCAGCACCGTACTGGGCACCAGGTAAAGCGCCCAGTAAAGACAGCAAAACAGGGTGAAGGACGGTGAGTCCCTGGGAACCGGGTGGGTGACTGCTTCAGGCTGGAGAGCAAGGATGCCCCTTCTGAGGTGACTCCCAAGAAAGCCTGGGGGGCTCTTCTAGTACCAGACGTACAGTAGGGCTAGCCAAGCCTTGACTCCCAGAAGCGTGGGAAGCCCCATGCCTGCCGGCCCAGCTCCCATCCAGCACCCTCAGCCCCCCCTCCCACTTCTAGGTTTCATAGGGAAGGGGATGCTAACCGGGGTCATTGCGGGAGCTGTGTTCACCTCCCCAGCGGTGGGCAGCATCCTGGCAGCCATCAGGGCTGTGGCGCAGGTGGGCACAGGTAAGCCTGGCTGCGGGAGGGATGGCAGTGGGGAGGGCACACCACAGGATGGGGAGAGGCAGGCTGTGACGGGCCCACTCGTTGCTCCTGCAGTGGGGACCCTCCTCATCGTGAAGAATTACACGGGGGACCGGCTGAACTTTGGCCTGGCCCGGGAGCAGGCGCGGGCAGAGGGCATCCCTGTGGAGATGGTGGTCATTGGAGACGACAGTGCCTTCGCCGTCCTGAAGAAGGCGGGCCGCCGGGGGCTCTGTGGCACGGTGCTCATCCACAAGGTGCGCTTGTGCCAGGCGGGCTGGCCCTTTCCCGTTTCCCTCTTGGGGTGGCACCTGGTCATGGGACCCTGCCACTCCCCTGTCCCTCCTTCA
>NW_007064586.1:347604-367973 GCF_000164805.1 Carlito syrichta | reverse complement strand
AGCCCAGCAGGTCGAGGCTGCGGTGGCTGGGAGCGGCCACTGCACTCCAGGCTGGGCAACTGAGTGAGACTCCAACTCAAAAAAAATAAAAAATAAGAATGTGTATCTGACCAGGTTGTTTGTACTCTTCGAGCCCTCTTGGGTTCCTGGAGCCCACACAAGCTCCTTGCTGGACACTCACCCCTTTCCGGCCCTGCCTCCGCAGCTTGCTCTCCATCATCCCTGCCTCCGTCTCACGTTCCACCAACGCCAGGTCCCTATGCTCGCTGGGCTGCAGCTCATCTCTGGCTTTGCTTGGAAACGTCTCCCTGTCCAGCCTCCTTTGGCGTGGCTAACTCCTGCCGTTCTGTTGAGCCAGCTCAGATGTCTCCCATCTGGGGGGTTCTCCCTGTCGTCCCCACCACCCCAAGGTGGCCAGGACCCACCCCAGTGCCCCCATAGCACCCTTTGTGGACTCCATCAAGGTGGTGACCACCCTGACACCGACTCAGTTTGCATGTGTCTTGCTTCTCAGCCCCTCCCCAGGCTGTGAGCTCCAGAGGCAGGGACTGTGACTCTTTTTTCCTTTTTTTTTTGTCAGAGTCTTACTTTGTCACCCAGGCTAGAGTGCAGTGGCATGCTCATGGCCACCACAGCCTAGACCTGCTGGGCTCAGGCGATCCTTCCACCTCAGCCTTCCAAGTGACTGGAACCATAGGCATGTGCCACCAGCTAATTTTTTTGATTCATTGTAGAGACAAGGTCTCGCCATGTTGCCCAGGCTGGTCTCGAACCCCCGGACTCAGGCAATCCTCTCACCTCGGCCTTCCAAAGTGCTGGGACTACAGATGTGAACCACTACTCCCGGCTTCTCTTTTTTCTTTTTCAGCACATACTAGACGCTTGGTAAAAATTGGGTGGGTGCTGGGCCTGTAATCCCAGCACTTTGGGAAGCTGAGGCAAGAGGATTACCTGAGCCTATAAGTTTGAGACCAGGCCGGGCAACATGGTAAGACCTCGCCTCTACGGTAAAATTAAAAACTTAGCCAGGCATGGTAGCGCATGCCTGTAGTTCTAGCTGCTTGGAAGGCTGAGGCAGAAGGATCACTAGATCCTGGCAGGTCGATGCTGGCATGGCCATGAGCATGCCACTGCACTCCAGCCTGGGCAACAGAGTGAGACTCCAACTAAAGGAAAAAAAGAAAGAAATTGGGTGGGTAGATGGATGGACGGACAGATCGATGGGTAAAGTGACCAACAGTCTGTATGCTGCAGGAGACAGAACTCTAGACCAGAAATTGGGAAACTGGCTACCAACTAACTGTGTGATATTGGCCAAGTCACCTCCCCTCTCTGGGTCCAATTCCCATTCATAATGTCTCTCCTGGTTCCAACAGACAGAAATTCTTGGAGATTCCTGGCTGGACACTGTGAATGGAGTACACTCTCCCGCCCTCAATGCGATGGGCCAGGTCGAGTGTGGACATTCTGACAGGGTCCCTCTTCCCAAGGAGAAATCCAGCCCCAGCCCATCTTCAGCCCCAAGTGGTGCAGTGACACCTTCCTCTGGGGCTTCCCTCTGTGTGGCTGCAGGTGGCAGGTGCCCTGGCTGAGGCAGGTGTGGGGCTGGAGGAGATCACGCAGCGGGTGAGCGCTGTCGCTAAGGCCATGGGTGAGTGTGCTGGTCGGGGAGAGAGGAGGGTTAGAGGGAAGGCACACCTGGGGCTAGGAGCAGGTCCCTGTCAGGAGCTGAGAGAAGGTCGCCCTGGGTGAGCTCCTGGGGAAGGGGGTCTGTTTCTTGTCTGTAAATTGGAGGTAGTAATAATCATACCTGCCTTTTAGGGTATCTGTCTCCCATCACTAAGGTAAAGAGTCCGACAGCCCTTCTCAGAGGGGAGGATGCCCGAGGGCAGGGCTTCCACAGTGCCTGGCACCCAGAGCAGGGCAGTTATACCTCGTTTCTCATAGGTACCCTGGGGGTGAGCTTATCCTCCTGCAGCGTCCCTGGTTCCAGACCCACCTTCGAGCTCTCACCTGATGAAGTGGAGATGGGCCTGGGTGAGCGTGTGGCCACTGTCCCAGCCATGCCTGCCCCTTTGCCTTGGGCCTTGCCCACCTCCTCTGTCCCAGGAGCCATCTCTCTGGTCCCTTCCTCCCACATGGAGCTCTCCCCAGGTGTCTTAGTATTTTTCCCTGGGCACATGAAGCCCAGCTGGGCCCAGCCTGGCCGATTTCTTCTTGCTTTGCCATTCACACCCCCAGCTCCGGCCACATGGGGCTGCATGGGCCACCTGCCTCCTTGCCTGGCCCACCATTCCCAGATCCTCCTGCCCCTGCCAAAGTGTGCCCTTCTTTCAGGGCTGTTCAGAGACGTCTGTGCTTCCAAAGTGATGGGCACTGGCCTCCTGTGGCTCCACCATGACTGCCTTGGGTTAAAGCTCCCTACCGCCAAGTCACAGGAGAGCAGCACATGTTTTATTATTTTGTCCATTTCTACCCCCCCAACATACACACGCACACAGTGCCGAGCACTAAGTCCCTGATAAAACCTTGAGTAGCGGCTCCCAGGTCCTGAGCAACTCAGCAGTGTCCACATCTATCCACAGGAATCCATGGGGAAGCTGGCGTGCGCCGGATCAAGGTAGGTGGACCCCTGGCCCAGGCCAACCCGAAGCCAAGGTGCCACATGCCTGCCGCTCACCCCCAGCTCCCTCTGACAGATGGCGGCCACTGATGAGATCGTGAGGCTAATGCTCGACCACATGACGGATGCCTCCAATGCATCCCATGTGCCTGTGCGCCCCGGTGGGTGGCCTGTGGCCCAGCTCCCAACCCTTCCCACCCCTCTAGGCAGGAAGTGCCCAAAGGGTCTCACTGGGGCACCATGTCTCCTGCAGGCTCCTCGGTGGTGCTGATGGTCAACAATCTGGGAGGCCTGTCATTCCTGGAACTGGGCGTCCTAGCCGATGCTGCCATCCGCTCCTTGGGTGAGGGGATGGGACCTTCCAGCCCCCAAAGCTGGACATAAGAAACGCCGCTGGGGAGGGTCTCGTGATGGCCCAGAGCACGGACTGTGGTCAGACAAGCCTAAGTTATAGCATTCCTCTTACGCTTCATTGCTGGGTACCTCAAGCCTCTGCATCTCATCCGTAAAGTGGGGGTAATGATAATAGTACTTGGCTGGGTGCAGCAGCTCATGCCTGTAATTCTAGCACTTTGGGAGGCCAGAGCAGGAGGATTGCTTGAGCCCAGGAATTCAAGACCAGCCTGGGCAACATAGCGAGACTTTGTCTCTATTAAAAAAAAAAAGCCAGACTCGGTGGCTCAGCCTGTCATCCCGCGCCTTTGGGAAGCTGAGGTGAGTGGATTGCCTGGGCCCGCGGGTTCGAGACCCGCCTGGGCAGCGAGACCTCATCTCTACAATAAATCAAAAAATCAACCGGGCGTGGTAGCGCATGCCTGTAATTCCGGCTACTTGGAAGGCTGAGGTGGAAGGATCGCCGGAGTCCAGCAGGTCGAGGTTGCGGCGGCCGGGAGCGGCCACTGCACTCCAGTCTGGGCGACAGAGTGAGACTCCAACTCAAAAAATAAAAAAAAGCCAGGCTCGGTTTTGCCTGAGCCCACGGGTTCGAGACTCACCCAGGCAACTTGGTGAGACCTCGTCTCTGCAAAAATCAAAAATTAGCCAGGTATGGTAGCACACAACTGTAGTTCCGGCTACTTGGAAGGCTGAGGCAGAAGGATCGCCGGAGCCCAGCAGGTCGAGGCTGTGGTGGCTGGGAGCATGCCACTGCCTTCCAGCCTGGGTGACAGAGTGAGACTCCGACTCAAAAAAAAGCCTTTTAGGGTTTTGAGGATTGGATGAAATTAAACATGTATGAGACATCTAATAGTGCCTGGCACTGGTAAGAACTCAGCATTAATCATCTGCCCCCAAGAGGGGGCATCTCCAGGGAATGTGGCAATTTGGGGTGTCACTGAGGGATCTCCCTCTAGACCCTAGGGCCCCAGCATCCGGGGTCCTCACTTTTCTTTTCTCTCCTTCCCTGATGCCCCTTATTCCCTCCTGGACTTCCATGCCCTGGTATTGCAGAGGCCCGCGGAGTGAACATTGCCCGTGCTCTAGTGGGCACCTTCATGTCAGCACTGGAGATGGCTGGCGTCTCTCTTACTCTCCTGCTGGTGGATGATCCCCTCCTGAAGCTCATAGGTGAGACTTGGAAGCTGGGATCTCCCGTACAGGGCTCCTTGTAGCTGGAAGGAGCCAGGAAAAACTGCAGAGATTCCATCAGGGCTGGCCATGACACAGCTCTGGGCCCTGTGAAGAGGTCCTAGCTGGCTTCCAGCCTCCCCAGCTTTCACTGCACTGTGGAGGAGATCGGCCTGACCTTTCTTCTGGGACCCTCCCCCATCCTGCTGTACACAGTAGGTACTCAGTACATGCTCGTTGAAGTGGCCTGCCTTCTTCCAAGGCTGCTAAGAGAGCCAGGTGGCTGACCTAAGGCCCACTTGATCCCAGTCTGGCTAGCTGTGTCTTAAGAGAGTTCTCTTGCTGTCCCTAGATGCTGAAACCACCGCAGCAGCCTGGCCTAATGTGGCCAGGGTCTCTGTGACGGGGCAGAAACGGAGCCGGGCAGCCCCTGTTGAGCCCCAGGAGGCCCCCGATTCCAGTGCCCCAGGAGGTACCAAGCCCGAAGGATGCATGGGTGTGCAGCGGGGCATGCAGTCAGGCTTGCTGTGGGCAGGGCCGGGCTGGCCTCTTCTCCACCGTCCTCCCTTTCTAGGCTCCACCTCGAAGCGGACAGCACTTGTCCTGGAGCGGGTATGCGCCACCCTCCTGGGCCTGGAGAAGCATCTGAATGCCCTGGACCGGGCTGCTGGTGATGGCGACTGCGGCACCACCCACAGCCGCGCGGCCAGAGGTCAGTACCAGGATGCTAGGGGCTGGAGGGGGGCTGGGATGGCACACTGGTTCTTAGATTCCAGCATTTCACCAGACAGAAGTTCCCAAAGCACAGGCGGGCTGACGTGGGCTGCAGCTTTTCCTTTGCCAGTGAGGTCATGCTTTGGCACCCCTTCCATCTGCTTCACTGAAGAAAAGGACCCTCCTCACGCTGCAAGCATAGGAGGTGGTTATTTCAGAGTCCCCCTAAGTCCTTGACAGCGAGTGGCTTTCAGCTCAAGGAAAACTCCTCTTTTGTCCGTACTTGTCTCATCTTAGCCACACCAGGGAAGCCTCTTAAGTGACCCCTTTCATTCAAGAGAAAGGGGCTTAGGGCCCCCGTCGGCCAGGCTCTGCCCTCAACTCCAAATCTGGTGGAGAACGGAGCTGACAAGAGTCCCACCCTCGTGTCTTCTGTTCTGTGAGAGACAACAGCAGACAGCATAAATGAATCAGACGGACAGGACGGGACAGTTAGTGCAGAGGGCCAGGGGAACCCAACAGGGCAGGGAGGGGCACAAGATGTCGGGTGGAGGGTGCTGGGAGCAGGCCCCCTGCCTGGTGACCCTCAGGTCCCTCTCAGGCGCGATTGCCCAGCCCCTCTCCGCCAGCACGCATGGTTCCAGAAGCCTGCCTTCTGTTCCCTCCCAGCCACCTCCAGGCCTTGGGATTGGGCTGGGGTGGGCAGATGGGGGGGACATTCCTAAATGCTCCCCACATCTCTCTGTGCAGCCATCCAGGCGTGGCTGAAGGAGGGCCCACCCCCCGCCAGCCCCACCCAGCTGCTCTCCAAGCTGTCCGTCCTGCTCCTGGAGAAGATGGGGGGCTCATCTGGGGCGGTGGGTGCTGGCAGTTCCCCGGGGCCGAAGGGCTGGCAGGGAGGGACATGCTTGCCTGGGGTCCCGTGCTCAGCGTCCTCATCCTCCCCAGCTCTACGGCCTGTTCCTAACGGCGGCCGCCCAGCCCCTCAAGGCCACGACTGACCTGCCAGCCTGGTCTGCTGCCATGGACGCCGGCCTGGAGGCCATGCAGAAGTGAGCTGGATCCCTGCCTTAGGCCAGGGTGGCTGGGGGCAGGGGTCAGGGTCATCTGCTGCCCCTCAGGCCCCGGCCCTGGCCCCAAAGTGATTGGTTCCCCGCACTGAGCCTTGTTCATCTCTTTCCCGGCCAGGTATGGAAAGGCTGCCCCAGGGGACAGAACCATGGTGTGTACTCACAGCCCCAGCCTTTCTGAGCCTCTGGGCCCTTGAGGCCACCCTCAGTGGCAGGGCCTTTCCTCAGCTTCCCTCTCTCCCTTGTCCAGCTGGACTCTCTGTGGGCAGCAGGACAGGAGCTCCACGCCTGGAAGAGGCCAGGGGCTGACTTCTTCCAGGTCCTGAGCAAAGCCGTCAAGGTGAGCACTCTGGGCCCGGCCACCTGGGAAACAAGCTTGAGCCCCGGGCTTGGTGGCTCAGCCTGTAATCCCATACTTTGGGAGGTGAGGTGAGTGGATTGCCTGAGCCCGCGGGTTCGAGACCCGCCTGGGCAACTTGGCGAGACCTCATCTCTACAATAAATAAAAAAATCAGCCAGGCGTGGTAGCACATGCCTGTAATTCTGGCTACTCGGAAGGTTGAGGTGGAAGGATCGCCGGAGCCCAGCAGGTCGAGGCTGCAGTGGTTGGGAGCAGCCACTGCACTCCAGTCTGGGTGACAGAGTGAGACTCCAACTGGGAAAAAAAAAAAAACAAGCTTGAGCCACAGGCTTTCACCTCCATTAGCTTGACCTCGGCCAAGTTAATGGCCTTCCAAACCTCAGTTTCCTTCTCCATAAGATGGAGATGAGCACCTGTCTCAGAAGATGGTTGTATGGCTAAGGAAACAGGTGGAGCCTAGTGCAGTGCCTGGGACCCAGCAGGGCCTCAGCCAGTGGCGGCCCCTTTCCCTGCTGGAGTAGATGAGAGGCGGCCTTCCCCCTCGGTGACAGTGCAGAGGGTGCTGGCAGAGCGGGGGACAAGAGGCACTCTGCGCATGGCGGGGAGGAGGAGACCCAGTGGCCCACCCTTGAGCCGCTGCCACCCACCCTCAGAGTGCCGAAGCTGCAGCCGAGGCCACAAGGAACATGGAAGCTGGAGCTGGAAGGGCCAGTTACATCAGCTCGGCACAGCTGGACCAACCGGACCCCGGGGCAGTGGCAGCTGCCGCCATCCTCCGTGCCATCCTGGAGGTCTTGGAGAGTCAGGGCGTGTGACAGCCTCCCTTGGCCTCAGCTCCTCTCGCACCGCTGTGCTGAGGTGGCCATTGTCACTTGCAAACGTCGCCTTTCTCTCTCTGGTCCCCATGGCCTGTGCTCCGAGATCAGCAGGAAATCCTCCAGAAGCTTCCAGAACTACTCCACTGCAGAAGCAGCCTCCAGAACCAGCCCGGAGTGGGTCTCATGTTTCTCCAGCACGGAAAGCTGAGTCCCTGGGTCTCCCTGACCTGCCTCAGCCCCTCTGGTCTTCAGAGATAAGGCATTTTCCCTGGGCCGCAGCTCAGCCTTTCACTAGCAATGCCGATTTGGTTTCAAGACTCCCCAGGAAAGGCTGTTTGCACCCAAACGCCCATCAGTGTATAAGAAAGCCAATAAACCACATTCAAGCAATAAAACTGCCTCCTGAGGGACCTTCTCCAAGTATGCGAACAGGTGGCCCACAGATGCCTCAGCTCTGGCTGCAGTGGTCATCACCGCCTGAGACCCAAAGGCAGGGTCTGCCCAGCTGGGCCGGTTCCACTGAGATCTCTACTCCTTCCATGTACGTGCCCCACAGTAGATGCATGTAAGAAGGGTAGAAATTTAGCCAGGTGTGGTAGCTCATGCCTGTCATCCCAGCACTTTGGGAGGCCAAGACAGGAGGAGTTCAAGACCAGCCTGGGCCACATAGCAAAACCCCATCTCTACAAAAAATTTAAATAAAAAAAAAAACCAAAATCAGCCAGGCATGGTGGCACACACCTGTAGTCCCAGGTATTTGAGAGGCTGAGTCTGAAGGAACACCTGAGCCCAGGAGGTCAAGGCTGTGATGAGCTATGATCATGCCACTGCACTCTAGCCTGGGTGACAGTACAACCCCGACTCAAAAAAAAATGTAGTTGAAAGGCTTTTCTTAGCCCTGAATGAGTGATTCCATGATTGCTTGGGAGTCAGTGGGCATTGGAAATACCAGAAAGAAAACTAATCACCGTAGTCTCGGGCTCAGTTGTGGATCAGAAACTGGCCACACCAGCACCTGGGTCTCTTTCTAGAGCCATCCCCGATGGCCCAGGCAAGCAGGAGGGCTGCTGACTCTGGCATGTGGAGATGTGCAGCACCCACCTGCCACGTCCTCAGGGTAAGGAGTGGTGCGAGTCCCCGCTGTGGACGCCACACGATTTAAAATCTGGCTCTGCTGTGACTGCTATGTGAACTCAGGCCTGGCATTTAGCCTCTTGGAGTCTGTCCAGAGTGGCACTCTTCAGCGGGGATGTGAAGGGATTCACATGAACTGAAGATGTTCACGTACCGGGAGTGGGTTGTCACTAGTCACCCGCTCTGCCACCAGCTGTCACACTAGGAAAGTCCTCCCCCCAGGTCACCTACATGGCCCAGATTTAGCTGCGGGCTCCCCTCAACCACTGGGCTTTTCTACCCGGGGCCCTCGTCTGTCAGGGACATCCCTGACTCCCAGGTGAGTGTCAGTGTGCACAGGGCATGTGCCCAGCAGCTGGGAAGGAGACTGGCATCAGATGACAGCTTGTGGATCCCAACGCTGCCATTTCCGGGCTGAACAGCTTCAGGCTAGCCACTTACCCTTTGAGAGTTTTTGTTGTTTTTGAGACCAGGGTCTCGCTCTGTTGCCTAGTCTGGTCTTGAACTCCTGGGCTCAAGCAATCCTCCACTTCAGCCTCCCAAGTAGCTGGATTAGAAGCACACTCTGGCAGTCAGTTCCTCTTTGACTTGTTTTCCAAATTGTCAAGTAGGCACAGCGTCCTTGCTCATGAGATGAGTGAGTACTCAGAAGCCATTAACCCGTAAGGACACCCACAAAGAGTGAATCACACGCAGTTCCATGAAGACAGTCATTGCGGTTGCCCCCCTGGGCCTATGAGGGTCAGCCTGTCCTGAGGCTTTTCCAAGTTGCCCCAAAACCCATGTAGGCAGTGTCACCTCAAGAAAGGCTGCTATTACACATGGAACGTGTGTTCCTCAGAATTCCTCTGCTGAAATTCCCACTTCCAACACAATGGTATTAGGAGATGGGGCCTTTGGGGGGAATTAGGGCTCAAGAGTGAAGCCCGCATGAATGGGATTAGTGCCCTCATAAAAGAGGCCTCAGTTGGGTGTGGTGGCTCACACCTGTAATCCCAGCACTTTGGGAAGCAGAGGTGAGAGGACTGCTTGAAACCAGGGATTCGAGACCAGACTGGGCAACTTGGCGAGATCTTGTCTCTACAATAAATACAATTATTCAGTCGTGATGGTGTATGCCTGTGGTTCCAGCTACTTGGAAGGCTGAGGCAGAAGGATCTCGAGACTGGCCGGTTGAAGCTGCGGTAGCTGTGACTGTGCCACTGCACTCCAGCCTGGGCAACAGAGTGAGACTCCCAACTCAAAAAAAAAAATAATAGAAGAGGCCCCAGTGAGTTCTCGTACTCTTGCACTCTCTGCCATGGGAGGTGGTGGCAGGAAGCTGGTCTGGGGAAGCCGACCTCACCGACCCCAGATCTTTTGGGCCTGGGTCCAGGGCGTCCAGCCTCCAGAACTGCCTGTTGTTTAAGCCACACAATCTATAAATGTTTGTCACAGCAGCCCAACAGACAGCTTTGAGTCTTACAAACATGTTTAATGAAACTCAAGCTTCATAAACCAGTGAAATGCCTGCTCACACGGAGAGGGGAGCCAGCCATGGGACAGGTGCCCGACGGTCATCCCAGCGCTGAAGTCCTCATCCAGTCAGGAAGTCCAGGCTTAGCCCTTCTGCCGAGATCTGGCAATGTGGGGCTGGTGCAGTCAGTGTCAGACCCCAGGCCTCCCACTAGTCTACTGCGCCCAGCAGTGTGGTGCCTGGGACCTGGCGGTGCTTATTTGGAGGAGGCAAGAAAAACCACAGCAGCGACACTTGGAAGCAAGATTCCTCCCTACCCTGCTCCTTGGGGGAGGCCCGAGAGCCCCGCTCTGGCACTGCATGGAGACTGGCATAAGCCGGGCAGACAGCTATGGTGGGGCAGGGAAACACGTGGGCATTCAGCGGGGGACCCCCTGACGGCAGCAGCGGCTCCCGGGATTCTGCTGGGCCCGGCACAGGACTAGGCACCCATGGCTTGGTGAGGGTTTCCAAGAGAGCAAGGCTGGACCCACCCAGGAGATGCAAGGAGGCCCTGATCCGGCAGGGGAAGGAAGGGCAGCCCATGGCCACCTCTGTGCCTCATCACTAAGGGCATCTGCAGACAGGCTGGCTGTCTCAGGAGAGCAGGTTACCAGGGTTCATGGGGCTGCCTGGTAGAGACAGGCATATAAGTGACAGGGATAGGCCAGGATCCAGGCCTCAGCTGGAGCAGCAGCTGGAAGAGGTGGAGCCGCAGTCACGAGACACAGACAGAGACACACACACACGCAGCGACAGCAACAGTGCAGCTTGGCTCCCGGCTTCTCCTCTGGGGAGCCCGAGTGGGCCTCTCCCCTCCCACAGTCATCCCACAGTGCCTCTGCCCAGCCCCACCCAGGTGGGTGGGAGGGGCAGCCAAGCGGACGGAGCTGCTCTGAGGTGGCGGCCTAACCAGGCAGCCATGGTCACCCATCACCACTGCCTTACTCACACCTAACCCTCAGGAGGCCGCAGACACCCATCACCGCTCTCTCACTCAAGGCCTACGCCTGAGTCTCTGCTCTCCTGAGCACCAGAATTTTCTACCACCTCCCTGGAGTCCTAAGGGGAAATCGGTCCAATTTCTTCAGGCAAGCGGGAGCTGCAGGAGGCCAGGGCAAGGAGGATCCCGGGCAAATGGAGTCCCTGAGAAGGCGAGGCCAGGAGCGCAGAAGCCAGAGCCACCAAGGACAGCAGGCAGCAGCAAGCAGCTGGGACAGCAGGCCAGCACCCAGGCCAGAAGTTGGAGCCCAGAGAACATCTGTGGCCGAGACCAGCCGGGAGCCCCCGGCAGAGCATAGCTTCTGAAGGAGGACTGGCTGCCCCATCGAGTTTCCGGGGAGCCCCTTCCTGGCTGCTTCACTCCCCATCATGCAGCAGGGGCTGGAAAGACAGGCAGAGGCACAGGAGTCAATGACACGCCAGGCCTAAGCTGTTCAGAGAGACCCTCAACCTGCAGGGTGGTCCCTGCCCAAGCCACCAGATCTTTCAGGGAAGCCCCACAGTCCCTGAGCCTGGTGCACCCCCAGCTCCCCACATCCTGTCAGGACCTGTTACAAGCACGCAACTGGTCACCAAACATCTGTCCCGCTAGACTCCCCTGAAGCTGTAAGGGAGGAATCGCTACACACCCCTTCATCCTTGGGGAAGATGAGGCCACCCCTCGCCTCACAGAGCCACAGGAGTCAGGGGAGGGGATTCGGCCTCCCAAAGGGAAGGGCAGGCCCCGGGAGTCCTGAGTCTCGCAGGATGGCCAGCTTGGTGCCAGTGCTGCCATCACCTCCCCAACTCGCCTGCAAGCTACTTGGTTACCCACCGCGCTACTGGACGGGTCGTCTTGGTGACGCCCATGCCTTTTCTGGATGCGCCTTCTCTAGACCTGGTCCTGCCCTGGAATGGGGGACAGGAACCCCTACCTGTCTGTCGGTCAGGATCCCCGGCTCTGGGCGCTTCCAAGATGATGCCAGCAGGATATAGAGCACCAGCAGCCCAAAGGCCACCACCAGCATCCCACTGCTGTTGGCAAAGACGGCCTCACTTGGCAGGCTGGAGTACGGCTTGGTGGCATTCTTCCTGAAGATGACAAAATAAGCTGGGCCCTTGAGAGACCTAGCCACCTGTGTCTGCCCAGTGGGAGACTCAATGCTACTAAGAGACAGCGAGAAGCCTTCCCAAAGCCATCTGAGACTTAGAATTCGAACATACTTTCCTAGTGCCCATGACAGTAACAAGTATTTGTATAATGCTTTTGTTTTAGAGGTGGGGTGTCTCGCTGTGTTGCCCAGGCTGGACTTGAGCTCCTGGGCTCAAGCAATTCTCCAGCCTCACCCTCCCAAGGAGCTGGGACTACAGGTGTGTGCCACCACATCCAGCTGTATAATAGTTTTTATCCATGCATGAGGCAACCAAAGCTCAAAGTGGTGAAATTAACTGGCCCAAAGTTACATAACCAGTAAATGACACAGCCAAGATCTGAACCCAGGTCTGACCCAAGTTTTAGTTGCTTTGCACTACACTACACTCCCCATTGCCTAAGAAAAATGGATAGTAGTGGCCAGGCATGCAGGCCATGGAGTCAGACTGCCTAATCTGAGTTCCCGCTCTGCCATGTATAGGCTGTGTGCCCTTGGGGAAGTAACTGACCCTCTCTGTTCCACTTGAAATTTGCAATGACAGGCTGGGCTCAATGGCTCAGCCTGTAATCCCAGAACTTTGGTAGGCCGAGGCAAGTGGATTGCCTGAGCCCACGGGTTCAAGACCAGCCCGGGCAACTTGGCGAGACCTCATCTCTACAATAAACAAAAAAAAAATTAGCCGAGCGTAGTAGCGCATGCCTGTAGGAAGGCTTAGGTGGAAGGATTGCCAAAGCCCAGCAAGTCAATGCTGGGGTGGCCATAAGTGTGACACTGCACTCCAGTCTGAGTGACGGAGTGAGACTCCAACTCAAAAAAAAAAAAAGCAATGACAGCAGTCCCAATTTTGTAGGGTTGCTGAGCAGATTAAGGTGCTTAGGACAGTTTTTGTTATACAATAGGTGCTAAGTCAACCTGGAGCTTGAGAAATATTTGCTGGCCAATTTATCAGTCTCAACCTAAAGAAACACTGGTTCTAGCTGGGTGCCATGGTTCACGCCTGTAATCTCAACACTTAGGGTTTTTTTTTTTTGAGTTGGAGTCTCACTCTGTCGCCCAGACTGGGGTGCAGTGGCATGCACACAGTCACCCCAGTGTTGACCTGATCCTTCTGCCTCAGCCTTCCAAGTAGCTGGAACTACAGGCTCATGCTACCACGCCCAGCTAATTTTTTATTTATTGTAGAGATGTGGTCCCGCCAAGTTGCCTGGGCGGATCTCGAACCCACCTGCTCAGGCAATCCACGCGCCTCGGCCTCCCAAAGTGCTGGCATTACAGGCTGCGCCACTGAGCCCAGCCAATCCCAGCACTTTAGGAAGCCGAGGTAAGGGTATTGCCTGAGCCCACGGGTTTGAGAACAGCCTGGGCAACTTGGCGAGACCTCACCTCTACAACAAATCAAAAAATTAGCCGGGCATGGTAGCACGTGCCTATAGTTCCAGCACTTGGAAGGCTGAGGCAGAAGAATCGCCTGAGCCCAGCAGGTCGACACTGAGGTGGCTGTGAGTGTGCCACTACACTCCAGCCTGGACGACAGGGTGAGACTCCAACTCAAAAACAAACAAAACAAAACACTGGTTTCATGACCTTCCAGGTCAGGGACAGGACGGTTCCAAGAGCCTTCCTCCTTTGGGTCCCGTGATCATAGGGTACAACTTTGAAGACCCTGCTCCCCACTTTGTCTTAAAGTGGGGACCCACTGCACTCACAGACTGAAGAAGAGCTTCTCATTGATGCCGGAGGTGACGGATGCGATGGACAGAGAGAGGATGGCAGATCCAAAGAACACGTGGGTGGGTTTCAGGAGGCTGCGCAGCCACAGGGACGCCCAGGGCAGGAGGAAGATGGCGAAGCCCAGGAACCACTGTGGGTGTGAGAGGATGTACTGGTCAGCCCATCCCCAGCACCCTCCCGCCACACCCGGGTCCTTCACAGCATGACCCTCTTGGCAGGTCACCCCAACCCAGCTTCCTCTCTGCGTCCTGTCGGTTTCTATTACACCATCCCCAGGAACGCTCAAGGAACTGCTGAGCTGCGACCAACCCTCCCGCGAGGCCAAGCAGCCCCACTGTCTCTGCTTTCTGCCAGTCCTGGCTCCAGGAGCTCCTTACTAGTGCAGGCCTAACAGCAGAACGGAAACTGCTTCTAGAATGCTGTGGCTCATGGAGAGTTGGGAGGGGGCAAGTGGGGACGAGATGGCCCATCAGAGTCGTGTGGGATGTGCCACGGCAAAGGCAAGAGAGAGGGCTCTGGGATGACACGTGGGTAGCGGGGTGGGCAAGGAACAGCCCCTTGAGCTGCCAGCCCTAGGACGGGACACACCTGCATGGCCCTCCCCAAGCAGGGAGCAGAGGGAGTATCCATGGCAGGACCCTAAGGCATGCCAGGCCCAGCCTGAGCTCATGTCCCGGGTCCCAGGTCCCAGGGGAGGAGGGAGGGTGGATGACCCACCTGGCAGGCGAAGAGGAACACGGTGATGATGCCCAGCCAGCTGTGCAGGGAGTAGAGGTTCGCGATTTTTCTGTGGTTGTGAAACTTGAAGACAGCAACCAGCCCCACCACGGTGAGGGCGAAAGCCAGTAGGTGAAGGGCAGCATGGAGGAGCTTCCAGGGCAGCTTGGGCCCCACCCACGCCTGGGGCAGGCGGTACACCAGCGAGGCTGTGGGAGAGAGAGTCCCAGGCCTGGCCTCTCCCTCACTCAGCCCCATCAGGAGATTCCCGCGAGGCTCCCACAGTGCCTCCCCCGAGGGAGAAGCAGAAGCTGGGACACTGCTCTCCACTCCTCTGTTTCTTCTGTCCCCCATCAGGTGCGGGACAGCCGTCAGCCATGAGGAAGGGGAGCAGGGCCAGCTAAAAAGGCAGGCGCGAGCCTCCTGGACCTGCCACTCTGCCAAGACAGTAACAGACACAGCCTGTAGGCCGCTTCCAGGCTAAAAACCACTGTCACAGTCATGGCTCACCCAACAGAGTCCTCACAACCGAGGTCCACAATGCAGGCATTAAAGTCAGACACCCTAGGTCCAAATCCAGCCTCTGCCCCCTAGCTGTTTCTAAGTCTGTTTCCTAACGTGTAGAATGGGACTAGTAAGCGAGCCCACCTCACAAATGTGTCGTCAGAACACAGTGAGTGATGTATGTGACACGCACCCAGTGAGCTGCTATTATCAGTGCCATCATTATGCCCATTTCACAAGTGGGGAAAATGAAGCTCGCTGGGCCCAATGCAGATTTGAAAGCATGGGGCGAAGATGGATCCAGAAGAGTGATCACACCCCTCATTCCAGGACCTGACTTCACCACG
Source organism: Carlito syrichta (assembly GCF_000164805.1). Classification (NCBI taxonomy): domain Eukaryota; kingdom Metazoa; phylum Chordata; class Mammalia; order Primates; family Tarsiidae; genus Carlito; species Carlito syrichta. The sequence goes on along the minus strand of NW_007064586.1, from coordinate 352,758 downwards.
AGAGGCTGCAACCTCCCGTTCCCTAGAACTGTGCTGGCAAACCATCACCCACAGGCCAATCTGGCCCACCGCCTGCCATGAGCTACGGTTTATTGCAACACAGCCACGCTCACGTGTTAGGTACAGCTTATGGCTGCCCTCACAGCATGGTGGCAGAGGTGAGTAGCTGGCACACATCGTCTGGCTTGCAACGCCTGAAATTCTTACTCTGGCCTCCTCCCATCAGGGAATTCCCAAGAGGCTCCCACAGTGCCTCTCACGAGGGAGGACCTGCTCCAGAGTGTCTGTGAGGCGGTCCTGCTGAGATGCCCCACTCTTACCACTTTCTCTCCCAAGTGACAGCTGGGCCCAGTGGCAGCCCCATCCATTCTATCCTCGTAGACCCAAACCCAACACCCACACAGGCCAGCCTTGGAGAGGAACTGCACCGTCCCGTCCAGGCCTGGGCCCTGTCCCACCTCCCTCCCTGGCCTCTCACTCACCAGCTCCATACACGACCACCATGCCGGCAACCATGAGCACCGGGTGCCAGTTGAATGTGAGGATGCTGCCGTCCCAGGCAAAGCCACCATGCCAGTACTGCATCCAGTAGGCAGGGAAGAGGAGGCACATCGAGCCCAAGGACCCCAGCACCAGGCAGGACAGGTAAAACCATCCTGATGCCATTCTGACCAAGCACGCCTAGAAGAAGCGGAAGTCACGGTCCCCGCTGGCTCGGGTGTGCCCCGCACCCGGCTAAAGGAGATAGCACTGGCCTCGCTCTTGGCCCATAAGATGGAATCTTCTTGCTTCAGTGGCCCTGCCATCAGTCTGGGTACCACCCCCATGAGACCTCAGTGGCTGGGTGGGGCCCGATCGCCAGTCACAGACCATGAGTGAGGCCTCACCCAGCACCCAGCAATGCACAAGAGCAGAAGCATAGGGCTGCTGCTGGCCCTGGCGGAGACTGCATACCAAGGCTCTAGGTCTGGAGTTTTGGGTTAGTCTTTCACGGGACCAGAAGGCAAAGAATTACCCCTCACCCTCACCCCGGTAAAGAACAGACAGAAGTCAAGATCCAGTTTAGACATGAATGCCCAGGGTATGGGTTCTAACATAGGAGGCGAAAAATCACAACCCCAAGGGGCAAATCCACTGTGAGGATATAGCCAGGAAGGAGTCCCATGGGCTCCTGCATCTACAGAAAAGTTCTTCCCTGAATGGCAAACTTGGTGGGGCAACACACAATCAGGCCTTTGTTCCCAAGCCCCTACCCACCACACCTGGAACTGGGTAGCAGCCCTCAGCCATCTGCAGGCCTGAGGCTTCTGCTTTCTCTCGTCCTGGGGAAAGTCCAGAGAAGAAAAGGGGAAGCAAGAACTCATGGTCTAGAAAGCAGGAGGTGTATTTTGAGATTTCCGCACGTACTCAGTAAACTCAGAAATCAACTCTGGTTTCAGGCACAGCAATGCCTAAGCCCCTGAGCAGTTGCTCTTAAAAGCCAGGCAAGGCTGGGTGTGATGGCTCATGCCTGTAATCCCGGCACTTTGGGAGGCTGAGGAGGGAGGATCACTTGAGCCCAGGAGTTTGAGACCAGCCTGGACAACATAGCGAGACTCTATCTCTACAAAAAATAAGACACTCAGCCAGGTGTGGTGGTGCATGCTCATAGTCTCAGTCATTTGGGAGGTTGAGGCAGAAGGATCGCCTAAGCCCAGGAGGATGAGGCTGTGGTGAGCCATGATCCATACCACCGTACTCAAGCCTGGGTGACAGAGTGAGACTGGCCTCAAAAGAAAAAAATAAAAGCCAGATAAGTGGGCAAAACAGACAGGACCAGCCCTCCTTTCAGCTACTGAACAGGCAGGCTCAAGGGAGTCACCCTATCCGCACAGACTCACACCAAGAAGGCAACAATTTGACTTCTTCCTGCAGCTGCTGGCTCTCACTCCAAACAGCTAACAAAGAGAAGAAATGGCCAGTAGCGCCCAAGGAGATAAAACATGTGACTGCTCACCTTTCAACTTAGCCGTAGGCTGATGAGGGGTGGCCTGGCCTCCTGTTCTTGCAAAACCAGCACCTTAAGCAAATCACTTAGTATTTGCAGGATGCAGTGTTCTCATCTGAAAGAAAGGTATAGCGACAGGGATGCCATTTATTGAACACCAGCTATGAACACCAGAACCGTACACATGATCCCATTTACTCCTCTTAAAAACACATTTTATACACAAGCAAAAGGAGGCCCAGAAAGATTAAGTAACCAGCATGTGGGCCCAGGAGTAGGCATGGAGTTTCAAATTCTTGTCTGTTTGGCTTCAAGGACCATGGCTTTTCCTCGCCACAGGTTGTCAGATCAAGTGAGGGGGCTGGATGCAATGGCTCACACCTGTAACCCCAGCACTTTGGGAGGCTGAGGCGAGAGGACTGCTTGAGCCCCAGGAGTTTGAGACCAGCCTGGGCAACATAGTGAGACCTCATCTCTACAAAAAATACAAAAATTAGCCTGCTTTGTTTGACTCCTGTCATAGCAGTATATCCTAACAAAACCCAGAAGTTCATGGTCCTCTCAGTAGCCCTGGGCCATACCATGCCAGCTTTCCCCATGCCAGGGGCCCACCTAGCCAGGAACAGACACTGGACTTTCACAGGGTGACTCAAGGTGGCAGTCATCTCTAGATAGAAATGGTCAAGGGCTGAGGAAGAAACAAGTTTCCATGAGGCTGGCAGGAGATCATACCACCAGCTTTCTAGAAGCTTTGACAGGCTGAGCTCAGCCTGTAATCCTAGCACTTTGGGAGGCTGAGACAAGAGGATTGCCTGAGCCTGGGGGTTCAAGACCAGTCTGGGCAACTTGGTGAGACCTCATCTCTACAATAAACCACAAGAACTAGCCAGGTGTGATGGTGTGCATCTGCAGTTCCAGCTACTTGGAAAGCTGAGGTGACAGCATCGCCTAAGCCCAGCAGGTCGAGGCTGCGGTGGCTGTGTGTCATTGCACTCCAGCCTGGGCGACGGAGTGAGATTCCAACTCAAAAAAAAAAGTTTCATGACAACTTCTCAGTTCAGAGGTTTGCTGCCAGCCTCACAGCTGCCCCCTCAATTCCTGCAAGAGCAGAGGAAGTTTAAGGTCACCAGACGTTCTGTTAAAACACCCTCCAGCCCCCGTGAAAGTGAGGTCAGCATTAAGGAGCTGGTCAGCAGGCTCCGTCCATCCGACAATATCTATTGCCACGACTTTTTTTTTTCCTTTGTGAATATAGTCCATTCAGGACTGTATCCATACTCCTAGAAGTCCTGGATTACTGTTCTGGGACAGACTCAGAATAGACCACAGGGACACTTGCTGACAGAGGGTTATCAAGTTATACTGCTCTGTTCAGATGGCACAGACAAGCCCTCCTGCATCCTGAAATGGAGAGCAAAGCAGGGAGAAGACAGAATGCAGTGGAAGTTGCAGCGCAAATGCTAATAAACCCTCTGGTTTGTCCTAAGACTTCAGGATGTGCCCATGGCAGTTGAGTCTCCTGTTCTGCCCGCACTCTGTAAAGCTGGGTTTTAAGGCAGGAGTCTGCAAACTCTTCAGTGAAGGGTCAGGCAGTATACACTTTAGGCTTTGTAGGGCACATGGTCTGTCACAACTAAGTCACCAACTCTGCTGAGGTAGTGCAAGAGATCTTAATAAACGAACACGGCTATGTGCCAATAATTTTTTTATGAACACTGAGTTTCACAGAAGTTTCACATGTCATGAAATAGTAATTCCTTGGCAGATTCTCCCAGGCTGATCTAAAACAGGTCAGGCCCAGGGGTAAGAAATGGGCATTTCCCATCAAGCCCTTAGTCTTAGAGAAAGGGTCTATTCAGCTGGGCGTGGTGGCTCACGCCTGTAATTCCAGCACTTTGGGAGGCAGATGCGACAGGACTGCCTGAGTCCAAGGGTTCGAGACCAGCCTGGGCAACTTGGTGAGACCTCATCTCTACAATAAATCAAAAAATAGCCAGGCGTGGTGGTGCACACCTGTAGTTCCAGCTACTTGGAAGGCTGAGGTAGAAGGATCGCCTGAGCCCAGCAGGTTGAGTCTACGGTGGCTGTGGGCGTGCCACTGCACTCTGGCCTGGGTGACAGAGTGAGACTCCAATAAAAAAGAAAAAAGAAAAAGGCTCTATTCCAAACGCTTGCAATGTTACTTTTTAATTTAGAACTACAAATAGATGAAGAGGCAGAAAGTTTGTTGCTCCCCCATCATACACATCTGAGGGACTTTGAGAATCCTCAGAGCCAGGCGTGGAGGCTCAAGCCTGTAATCCCAGCACTTTGGGAGGCCAAGGCCAGAGGATTGCCTGAGCCCAGGGGTTCAGGACCAGCCAGGGCAACTTGGTGAGACCTTGTCTCTACAATATATCAAAAAATTAGCCGGGGGTAGTAGCACACGCCTGTAGTTATGGCTGAGGCAGAAGGATCACCGGAGACCAGCTGGTCGACGCTGGGATGGCCGTGAGCATGCCACTGCACTCCAGTCTGGGTGACAGAGTGAGACGCTGACTCAAAAAAAGAATCCTGAGAACCAGACTTAAGGTGCAAGTCCTAAACCTTTGTATTACAGATCAAAAGCACTCTAACACGGAGGCCCAAAGAAAAAAAGTGACTTGGCCAAGGAGAGCAGCGCGGCAGGTACAGGGAATCAGATGGCTCAGCTCCGAGGATTCCAGAATATTCCAACCAGCACGTAGGTAAACAAAGTCTGCCTTAGCCCCGGCGTGATCACAGACCAGACTTCCGGCCTGTGCCCAGGTCCAGCTCCAGGCACCCGGGGGGCTGATCCCTGAACCCCTCTGCTGGGCGGGTGGCACCAGGTAATATTGGGTGAAAACCGACGCGAGGGGCTCCGCCTGCGGGCTGCGCCCTCCGATGAGCTTTCGCGCCTTTATAACCGCCCTTTAAAGGAAGGACACGGAGAACGGTGCCCATTTCCTAAAAGAGAAAACTGAGGTCCAGCGAGGGGGGTCGCGACAGCGCTAAGCGAGAAAGTAGCAGAGCCGGCATTCGAACCCAAGTCCCTGAACTCCCAGCCCGGGCTCTTTCTCACCCCTAACCACAGTGGGACGCAGCGGGGCCGGGGTCTGCGGGGCCCGCCTCTCGCCACCCGGCGCCGGAACTGCGGCTCGCGTGGC
>NW_007064586.1:335037-347486 GCF_000164805.1 Carlito syrichta | reverse complement strand
CACCGCCCTAAAATGGGGTGGCCAGCGCCGCCTCGCGCCTTTATAGGCTCCAGGCACTTTCGGTCGCGCGCAAGGCCTCCTGGGAAATGAAGTCCGGAGCCCCGGGGACGCCTGCTTCCCAGCGTGCTGGTCCCCGCAACTCCGGTTCCCCCGCGGACGGTTCCTCCCCAGGTCCGGGTTCCGGACCCAGCAGTGCTGAGATGCAAGTGCCCTGTCCGCCACCCCGCCCCCATCCCGAGGAAGCGGAAATGCTCGGGTGGACGCGAAGCCTCCCGCCAGCGGCCGGCCCTCGACAAGGCCTCGCGCGGCGTGGGCGGGAGGCCTGAGCGGTCGGCGGCGCTGGGAGGGTCGGGAGCGGGACGGGCCCGCTCCAGCTTCAAACATGGTGGCCGGGCTGGCCAGAGGGGAGCGGGAAACCCTGCATCGCCGGAGCCCGCGGCCGCCATCCATTTCCGGAACTTAAAGTCGTTTTCCGGAAGCCAGGATGATGTCCCCATGACAACCGACGTTGGGTCCTGGAGGTGAGAGGGTTGTTGATAAGGAGTGGGTAAAGTGACCAGGCGTCAGGGTTTTGTTGCTATTGTTTTGCGTTCGGGTGTTTTTTTGGTTGCTTTCGCCAGGTGAATCCCATTTCCGAGTGGGTTGGGAAGCGTAAGGAGTGCTGCTCCGGGGACAAAGGGAAGGCGGCAGGTAGCGGTGGACCCAGGGGGAAGAGCGCCTCCTTCGCTTGCGAATCTCCTCTGCCCTGAGCGGGGAGACGATCGGAGGGAGCGATGGGCGTTTCTGGGTGACAGATCCTCGCAGCAGCCCCCAGTGTGGCCTGTGAAGTCGTGGTTAATTAAGAGCACGGATTTGGCCGGGCTTGGCGGCTCAGCCTGTAATCCCAGCGCTTTGGGAAGCCGAGGCGAGTGAATTGCCAAAAAAAAAAGAGCACGGATTTGGCGTCACACCTCGTTATGAATCCTGGCTCTGCTCGCTTGCGACTTGGAGGCGTGACTTCGACTCTGACCCCTGCGTCCTTGCCTGTAGATGGGGGGCAGGTCCCACCTTGCCTCGTTGTTGCGAGGGTTAAATGAGATGATCCTGGTTGACAAGGTTGTCATGGTGCTGGGACCTGCCTAAGGGATGGATAACTGTCGGTGTTCTTTAGTGAATGGAGAAACTGGGTCCGAAAAAACCGGTTCAGACATCCAGTAAGGTGGGACTTTTCCATCAGGTGAGGGGGAGGAGGTGCCATAACCTCTCAGCCTCTGTAAAATGGGGATTTTGTGCATTATCATGGCTGCTTCTCAAGATGGTTGTGGGATGAAGTAAGGTTATAAATATGAAAAGAGCTCGCAAATAACAAAACATTTTACAGATGTTAATCTAGTCACTCTCTAACATTCCAGAGCATTTTGAAATTTGTGTATAGATTTGATCCAGCTACAGGGTCACAGGACACCCCCAGAGCAGCTTGAGGGACTTGGAATATATGAAAATGAAGGCCCAGCTCCACTTACCTGGTGACACAGTGCTGCTGCCATAACCTTAAACAGAGTTTTACAGGAGGGCACGATTTCCTCTGCTTTTTCTACCGACAGCTCTTGCCACTTCTGTGCCGACATTTTTCCCACCGTTGCTGTTCAGCTCTTGAGTTATGTAAGAGGCAGCTTAATGCAGTGGTTAAGAGCACAGACTGGACCCAGACTGCCTGGATCTGAATCCCATCTCTACCACTCACTAGCTATGTGACCCTGGAGAAATTATTTTACCTCCCTGGGCCTCAGTTTCCTCATTTGTAAAATGGAGAAAATAATGTATCTTCTACCTCATGAGGTTATTGTGAAGTTTAAATAATCTTTTTTTTTTTGAGTTGGAATCTCACTCTGTCGCCCAGACTGGAGTGCAGTAGCATGCTCCCGGCCATCCCAGCCTCGACCTGCTGGGCTCCAGCGATCCCTCCACCTCAGCCTTCCAAGTAGCCGGAACAATAGGCACACACTACCATGCCCGGCTAATTTTTGATTTATTGTAGAGACAAGGTCTCGCCAAGTTGCCCGGGTGGGTCTCGAACCCGCGGCTCAGGCAATTCACTCACCTCAGCCTCTCACAGTGCTGGGATTACAGGCTGAGCCACCGAGCCTGGCCAAGTTTAAATCATCTTAATGCTTAAAATAGTTCCTGGCACATTGTAAATGGTATATAGGGGGTTGCTGCTATTACCATTATTTTTACTATTCTTAGTGCTTAGAACAGTTCCTGGCACATGCTAAGTGATGCTATTATTAGTATTACTACTACTATGTGTCCACACTTCTCTGTAATACCGCCAGATGCCTTTGGTTGGTAAGAGGTCTGCATTTAGACAGTTCCAGAGACAGGTTTGAGGGTGACGAGCCCTAGAATAAATGATTTGTGGGTTTTTTAGTTTGTTGGTTTTGTTCGCTGAACTATCCCAAGCGCCTGGAATTGTGCCTGGCACCCAGTAGTCCTCCATACATGTTTTTTGTATTAATCCGTTTCTAACCTTGCCTCACTTTTTGCTCCAGCAGGCCCTCACTTTAGAGCAAGGGAAGCAGCTCTGATTCAGAGGAACAAGAAGTCTCTCCCTCTGTGGTGGGGGGGAGATCGGGAGCTGTTTTCTGGGGAACTGTGGAATGTGCCCGTGGGGCCCAAGAAAGGAGAAGCCAAATGCTACAGACCAACAACTACAGCCTGGTGCTGGCCCTGCAGTTCCTGCTGCTGTCCTATGACCTCTTCGTCAATTCCTTCTCGGAGCTGCTCCGAATGGCCCCTGTCATCCAGCTGGTGCTCTTCATGTGAGTTCAGCGGGTGGCTCTGGAATGCTGAACCCACGCACAACTAAAAAGTACTTCCTAGATAGAGAGATCAGGGAAGAGTAAAATGTAACATTGTCCCAGGCTCTCCACGGTGCACAGATAGGGTCACAGGTCCTGTTTTTGCAAACTTCATAAGGGTGGAGGATGAAGGCAGCAGTTCACATGTGAAGTGAGAATCAGATGCTGGTCCTGTCATATTCTCCATCTGTGAGTAGAAATACTGTCTTCGTTGTGAAAGAGGATTACAAAATGGCAGGTTAAAAAGAGGATCATATTTTTCTTTTAAGATTTTTTTTTTTTAGTCAGGGTCCCACTCTGTTGCTCAGCCTGGATTGCAGTGGCACAATCATGGCTCACCAACCTCAACCTCTTGGGTTCAAGCAGTCCTCCTGCCTCAGCCTCCCAGTTAGCTGGGACTATACGCGTACACCACCATGCTTGGCTAATTTTTTAATGTTTTTGTAGAGACAAGATTTCCCTATGTTGCCCAGGCTGATCTCGAACTCTGGGACTCAAGTGATTCTCCCGCCTCAGCCTCCAAAAGTGCTGGGATTACAGGCTTACCACACCTGGCCTGGGCAATCATATTAATAATATATATGAATCCCATAGGATGGAAACTTGGCATTTATCCTTCCCAATGATTTATAGACTCCTTGAGGCACTTTCTAAGCTGAAAACCCCCATCTTGGACATGGCCTTCCTTTATTCCACAAGTATTCATTGACCTGCCAGACAGCGTTCTGGTTGCATTGATAAAGCTAACAGCCCCTGGTCTCATGGGGTCTCCACTGTAGGGGAGCAAGACCATTAAACGGGGCTCGCTTCACACAGGGATGTCATGCAGTGGCCGTGGTGCAGTTGCCGGGGGGAGGGCAGTGCGGTTAAAGGAGAGTCTTGAGAGGTTACACTTGAGTTGAGACTTGAATGGCACAAAGGCATAGCCACGTGCATCAGGGAAGTATATTGTTATCTGGCCAGAAGACGCTGTCTGGTAGGACCAGCCAGCGATGTGATGATGGGCAGGGCTGGCATGGACGTAGGAAGGCAGCCAGCTTCTCAGAAGTGCCCACTGTCGTGACTGAGTTAAAAGTGTCCCAGCAGGAAAGCCTTGTCTGTGGACTGTGACTCAGCTGATGGGACCAGTGGACAGTTTTACTTCATGTCATCTGGGTCCCAAACCTATGCTGTCTCTGTGTGGGTTCTGGATGACTGTGTCACAGGGAAGGACTGACTTCCGGGTGTCGCTCAGGACACAGGGCCGGCTCTTGGGTCCCATGCAGGCCTGCATTGGGCTGTCCTTTGTTTTCTGTGTCTGCAGCATCCAGGATATTGCAGTCCTCTTCAACATCATCATCATCTTCCTCATGTTCTTCAACACCTTCGTCTTCCAGGCTGGCCTGGTCAGCCTCCTGTTCCGTAAGTTCAAAGGGACCATCATCCTGACAGCCGTGTACCTTGCCTTCAGCATCTCCCTTCATGTCTGGATCATGGTAAGAGCAGAACTCTGAACTCTACTTCTTTTTTTTTTTGAATCAGGGTCTCACTCTGTTGCCCAGGCTGGAGTGCAGTAGCACAATCATGGCTCACCGCAGCTTCGACCTCCTGGGCTCAGATCCTTCTACCTCAGCCTCCTGAGTAGCTGGGACTATAGGTGCACACTACCATACCCAGCTAATTTTTTGATTTCTTGTAGAAAACGGGGATCTCACTGTGTTGTCTAGGCTGATTTTGAACTCCGGGCCTCAAGCAGGCCTCCTACCTCAGCCTCCCAAAGTGCTGGGGTTAGAAGCATGAGCCACCGCATTGGGCCTAAACTCTTGAATCCTTGAAGGACTAGGAATACCTTTTCCCTGGGACCCAGCTTCATTCTTCAACACCTCACACAACCTTAGTAGGAAACGGATGAAGCGCAAGTGGTGCTGGCCACTTGTGCCCAGTCTTTAGTGTGGAAGACCAGCCTTGTCCGAGGGCCGAGGGAACTCTTCGGGAACCTCTGGTTTACCTTTGCCCCAGACAGGCCTACCAGGGCTAAAGTGGGCAGTTGAATACGTCTCGACATTAGCTATTTGGCCGGGTGGGTATTGGCACCAGCTGTCTTGGGCATCAGTGTCCCATGGCCAATGCCATAGGCAATGGATGTTTTGGGGAGTGACCAAGCAAGAGTGCCACATATACCTCACGCCCTCTGCCAAGAGTGCCTCACGCCCTCTGCCAAGTCTTACCACTTAAACGAGGAGAACCAGCCTCCAGAAGGTCTCCCTTTGGTTCTAAGATGGGCCTCAGGTCTGATCCAGTTGGCACGGTGGCAGATGTCTTCAACTTCCGAGTCTTTGTCTCTTTGGGTGTCTCGTGTTTCCGCGGACTCATTTTGATGGGACACTTAACACCTCAGGCTTCTCTAGTCACTTCTTACTAAAGCCACCTTCTCAGTGAAGTTGGGTGACCCCTGTGATTCCACAGAGAGGAGTGTTGCTCCCAGGAAGGAAGCCGAGCAGGGCTGGGGTCTCTAGGTGCTTCATGAGGAGGATTCTGAGCTGTGGTTCCTGTTGCCCAAAGAGGTGTGACTTCGTGCTCTAAGTCATTAATCTCCTTAAACCCTGAGTGCACCGACCCCTTTATCTGACAGGAGCTGAGCTGGCAGTTTTCAAGGCGAGACAGTGCCCAGCTGAGCTCCTGTGATCATGTGTAGTGTTTCTCCTTGGCAAAGGCTGTGGGGCGAAGGGGATAAATGACTTACTTCCTCGCCAGGGTTCAAAGGATATTCCCTTTGCTGCAGGAAAGGGAGCCTGAGGCCCCTTCAGGAAACACTCCTTGGGTGGTGAAAGGAAGGTGGAGGGGAGGGTCAGGTGAGCACAGTTTTAAAGCAAGTGGCAGCCAGGCATGGTAGCTCACGCCTGTAATCCCGGTACTTTGGGAGGCTGAGGTGAGAGGAATACCTAAGCCTAGGGTTTTGAGACCAGCCTGTGCAACTTGGCAAGACCTCGTCTCTACAATAAATGATAAAAAATTAGCTGAAGCCGGGCTCGGTGGCTCAGCCTGTGATCCCGCGCCTTTGAGAGGCTGAGGTGAGTGGATTGCCTGAGCCTGCGGTTCGAGACCCGCCTGGGCAGCGAGACCTCATCTCTACAATAAATCAAAAAATCAGCCGGGCGTGGTAGCACATGCCTGTAATCCCGGCTACCCGGAAGGCTGAGGCAGAAGGATCGCTGGAGCCCAGCAGGTCGAGGCTGCGGTGACCGGGAGCGGTCACTGCACTCCAGTCTGGGCAACAGAGTGAGATTCCAACTCAAAAAAAAAATTAGCTGGGTGTGGTGGCACACGCCTGTACTTTCAGCTACTTGGATGGCTGAGGCGGAAGGATCGCCTGAGCCCAGCAGGTCGAGGCTGCAGTGCAGGGTCGGCCCTGTGTGCCACTGCACTCCAGGCTGGGTGTCAGAGTGAGACCTCAGACTCAAAGAAAATAAAAATAAAAATAGATAAAGCGAGCAGCATCTCTGTAGCTGACCAGGTTGGCGACATGAGGGCCTCATGTGCCATTGACTCTTCTCTGTCTCCTCATATCTTCCTCAGAACTTGCGCTGGAAAGACTCCAACAGCTTCGTGTGGACAGATGGACTCCAGACACTGTTTGTATTCCAGAGACTAGGTAAGGCCCAGCACAGTGGCAGGCCTCACTGGGCTCCCACAGCCGTCTCTGGCAGGGAGGGCCTTGATCCAGGCTCCCTGTCACAGCTGGCCTAGGATGGTTGGGACAGCCACGCCAGGAACAGCAGAGACAACTGCCCTCTGCCCTTTCTGAGGGACCATGGGAAATCACAAGGCAAGGCCCCTCGGCCTCATCAGAGTCTGTCCCAAGCCTGGCATGAGTGCTTGGGAGCGGCCCTGACACCTTCCTTGCTTGTCCCCCACAGCAGCAGTGCTTTACTGTTACTTCTACAAACGGACCGCCGTGAGACTGGGCGACCCTCGCTTCTACCAGGACTCTTTGTGGCTGCGCAAGGAGTTCATGCAAGTCCGCAGGTGACCACCTCCCGTCGCGCCCACGGATGCCATGGAAGCCGTGTTTGTGGCTCTGCAAGCAGGGTCGGCCCTGTGTACCAGGAAGCAGCTGGACTTCCCTAGGGGGGCTCGGCTGGGTATGTCCAGCATTCTAGAAGGAAGATCTTCCCTTGCAAACCAGTGTCGCAGCAGACCCCAGCACACACTGCCCCCTCGCTCCCGCCTCAGGCCTGCCCCTTTCCTGCCTGTCCTGCTCCGTGCCCGTCATTGGCTGGGACTTCTCTTTCCCTCAGAGGGTTTGGTGGCTCCTACCCCTGTGAAGCTGTTTGCATACCCTGGGACAGAAGGACCCCCAGCCCTTCCCTTCCGCCAGTGACTGGAAGACTTGAAGAACAGTATGTCAGTTATGTGCTCCTGACCAAGCCCATTTCAGACAACTAGATTTTATACCCACAGCACTTTTTCACATTTTATAAATAGGAAATAAATGAAATTTTTTTTGCCATAAGTGGTGGAGTCTGTCTGGCTGGCTAGATGTCTTCACGGGTAAGAGGCATGCCAAGTTCTAGCTTCAGCTTCTGCTTGGCCCAGTGGCCCATACAGATATTTATTGAGCCCCATTATGAGGACAAGGGTTTTTTGCAGACATTCAAGATGTAATTTGAATTCCAGACATCTCTGTTCCCTTTAGACTCTCCGTGTCAGAGGCCTAAACTACCCGCAGAAGAGTAAACACGTTTTGGCAAAAGAAATTTGTGAAACTTAGGCCCAAGGTAACAGTTTCCTACTGGCAAAATAATGTGTAACAAACCACCACCACACTTCAGGGACCTACAACAGGAATCCACAACTTGGCCTTTGTATCTCAGGGCTCAGCTGATCTGGGCTGGGCCAGGTGTTTCTACTGGGCTTGCTCTTGTGGCTGGTCAGCTGTGATGATCTCGGGATCCTTTGGCTGTCGGCTCACCTAGGATGACCTCAGCTGAAATGACTAGAGCCTGGTTCACTTGACTCAGCCTCCAGCCAACTAACCCGGAACTGTTCACATGATAGTGACAGAGCAAGGGAGCCCCAGAGGCGCTCCCAGCTAAGCCTCTGCTTGTGGTATAGTTCTTAAACACCATTAGTCACAGCAAGCCATGTGACTGGGCCCAGCTGACAAAGCAGGAAAGCACGACAAAGTGTCTGGGCCAAAGGTAAGGATGCCTGGAAGGTGAAGACTGGGACATGGATCCAATCAGTCCCTCACCCTAGAGCTACTCTGTGGAACGTGTTCCTCGCAGACTTTTCGGCATAGGGGTTGGGAACCTTTTCTGTGAAGGGCCGGATGTAGCATTTTAGATTCTGAAGGGGCAACTACGCAACCGTGACAGAGAAGCATGCAGGCGGCTGTAGCTAACTCGTAAATGATATGTGTAGATGTACTCGACTGTGTCTACAGACATGGAAATTGAAGTTTCATAGGATTTGCAGGTGTCACCAAACATCCTTTTGATTCTTTGCCAACATGTAAAAATATAAAAAATGATCCTTAGTTCATGGGCCACAAAACCAGGCTGGATTTGGCCCCTGGGCCATAGTTTGCCAACTGCTGCTTTTGGAGCCTGGAACAAATTCTGTGGAAAGAGTTGAAGTATAGGGAGCAGATGTCACGATCTGAACACACATTAAGGCAAGGTACAGCAGTCGAATGTCTAAGGTCCCAGCCTTGAATCATCTCACTAGAATAAAGGCTCTGACGTTCTAACAAAGCTACCATCTGCATTTATTATACTATGTCTTTTCTTTCTTTTCTTCTTAGAGGGTCTCAGTCAGTAGCCCAGACTAGAGTGCACTGGCACAATCACAGCTCACTGCAGCCTCAGCCTTCTGGGTTCAAGCGATCCTCCCACCTCAGCCCCTGAGTATCTGGGACTCCAGGCACATGCCAAAAGACCTGGCTAATTTTTGAGATTTTTTTTTTTTTTTTTTGTAAAAAAGAGGTCTTGCTATGTTTGCCTAAGCTGGTCTCCAACTTGTGGACTCAAGCGATTCTTTGGCCTCCCAAAGTGGTGAGATTACAGGCATGATCCACTGCCCCAGATCCTATGTACATACTTCTAATAGACAAAGTAATAACACTTCAGAAACTTTTTTTTTTTTTTTTGAGTTGGAGTCTCACTCCATTGCCCACGCTGGTGTGCGGTGGCATGCTCACGGCCACCCCAGCGTCAACCTGCTGGGCTCCAGCGATCCTTCCACCCCAGCCTTCCAAGTAGCCAGAACCACAGGTGCATGTTACTACACCCAGCAAATTTTTTGATTTATTGTAGAGAAGAGGTCTTGCCAAGTTGCCCAGGCTGGTCTTGAACCCCTGCGCTCAGGCAATCCTCTCGTCTCCACCTCCCAAAATGCTAGGATTACAGGTATGAGCCACTGCACCCAGCTCGGAATCATTTTTGCAAGAAAAAATTGCCATAATCCTACTCCCATCGCTCATTTAAAATCCTTGGCAACGTGTGTATGCGTTTTATACTCACTTGTGATTATTGGCAATAGGCCATAAAATACTTTGCTTTTTTCTCATTGTGTCATAACAAAAATATGTATATATTTGGTCTTTGCTCTATTCTTGGCATCTGGCTCCTAAAAGCCTTGGACTCTCCAAAGTGATTAGTTCTAACAGATGACTGGTGACTGGGGGCTCCTGGATTGCCTGAGGATATGGGCTGGTTGCCAGGGGAACCAACCATGTATTCAAAGGGCTGGAACTTTCAGCCCTGCCCCTGACCTCTGGGGAGCAGAAGGAACTGGAGATTGAGTTAATCACCAACAAGTGGCCATATGTAACAAGACCTCCACAGGCCTGGTGCCATGGCTCATGCCTGTAATCCCAGCATTTTGGAGGCCAAGGCAGGAGGATCACTTGAGAGAGACCACGAGCTTGAGACCAGTCTGGGCAACATAGTGAGACCTCATGACTACAAAAAATACAAAAACAAAATTAGCCAGGCGTGATGGCATGTGCCTGTAATCCCAGCTAACCAGGAGGCTGAGGCAGGAGCATCTCTTGAGCCTAGGAGGTCAAGGCTGCAGTGAACTGTGATTGTGCCACTGCACTCCAGCCTGGGCAACAGAGTGAGACACTCAAAAAAAGAAAGGTTGGTGACCACACCCTGGCACAGCACTGAGAGGGTGGCAGGACTGGGATTGCATGGACATTCCCTGCCCCTTCTCCCTACTTTGCCCAGTGCACCTCTTCCCTCTGGCCATTCCAGAGTTGTTTCATTTTATATCAAACCAGTTATCTAATAAGTAAACTATTTTCCTGAGTTCAGTGACAGTCTTTTGAACCCAAGGAGAGAGTCATGGGAATCCCTGATACATATCTAGTTGGTCAAACTTACAATTGGATCTGCAGTGGCAGCAGCCTTGTGGGACAGAGCCCTGTTTAACCCGTGGGCCCTGATGCTAGCGCCAGGTAGACAATGTCAAAATTGATCGTAGGACACCCAGCTGGTGTTGAAGAATTGGTCAGTGTAGGAAAAAAATCCCACACCATTTGGTGTCAGAAGTGAAGTGGTGTGAGTATAGAAGAAATAGTTTTCTCTTTTATTCACTTGGTAGCAGAAATATGTTTTTAAGGTATGTAAATTAACCCCTAGGGACAGTCAGCTTTCAAAGTTCAGTCAAAGAAAAGAAGCATCTTAAAGGTGCTTAGAGACCGGGCGAAGTGGCTCATGCCTGTAATCCCAGCACTTTGGGAGGCTGCGGAGGGAGGATTGTTTGAGCCCAGGAGTTCAAGACCAGGCTGGGTAACATGGCAAGACTTCGTCTCTCCAAAAAAATAGCTGGGTGTGGTGGCACCGGTCTGTAGTCTCAGCTACTTGAGAGGCTGAGGCAGGAGGTTAACTTGAGCCCAGGATTTCAAGGCTGCAGCGAGTTATGATCATGCCACTGCACTCCAGCCTGGGTGACAGTGTGAGTCCCTGTATCTAATTAAATAAATAAAGGTGCTTAGAGATTTCCATATTTAGTAGGATGTTCTAGTCAGGAACTAGAAAAATCAGATAAAATACCCCCAAAAATTTCTCTTTTTTTTTTGAGCTGGAGTCTCACTCTGTCGCCCAGGCTGGAGTGCAGTGGCACACTCACAACCACCCCAGCATCAACCTGCTGGGCTCCGGCAATCCTTTCACCTCAGCCTTCCAAGTAGCCGGAACTACAGGAGCACACTGCCCGGCTAATTTTTTATTTATGTAGAGACAAGGTCTCACCAAGTTGCCCGGGCTGGTCTCCAACCCGCGGGCTCAGGCAGTCCCCTCGCCTTGGCCTCCCAAAGTGCTGGGATTACAGGCTGAGCCACTGAGCCTGGCCAAAATCTGGTTTTATGTAATATGACTCTAATAGTTTTTGACAGGCTAGTGCTTTTTATTAGGTCAAGAAATTATGTAGGGAAACATATAATGTTTTTTCTTTCACCGTTTCCTTGCTGGACAGATAACTTGGGAGCTGATCGGTTCAATTCAGTCAGGGACTCCATGGTTTGAGGCTGGACTGCAATTTTCTTTTTTTTTTTGAGTTGGAGTCTCACTCTGTCGCCCAGACTGGAGTGCAGTGGCTGCTCCCGGCCACCGCAGCCTCGACCTGCTGGGCTCTGGCGATCCTTCCGCCTCACCCTTCCAAGTAACTGGAATTACAGGCGTGCGCCACCATGCCCGGTTAATTTTTTTTTTATTTATTGTAGAGATGAGGTCTTGCCAAGTTGCCCAGGTGGGTCTCGAACCCGTGGGCTCAGGCAATCCACTCACCTAAGCCTCTCAAAGACGCGGGATTACAGGCTGAGCCACCGAGCCCGGCTAGCTGGATTGCAATTTTGACACGTGTCAGGCTACCTGTTTCATCCTGTCGTAAGGAGCCTTCCTGAGAATTCGAATCATCCACACGATCAGCCAAAAAGTCTACTCTGCTTTTCAGAGGTTTGAGGCTTAGATTTTTTTTTTTAATAGCTTCTGATTCTACATGGCTTTAGAATGTGGTAAACATCTCAAGGAGAACATTTTATTATGTCTTAAAGGTTCGCAAGTCCCCACCTTTGTCCCTCCAGTGTTATGAGGCCACTCAACTCAACCAGCTTCCCTGCTCCTCAGCTGTCGCCCTCTGTCTGGGCAATGCTTGGATTCTCAGCCTCTTGCTCAAACCCAGAAGCAGTAAGTGCCCTAGGGAGACACTGCTGCAATTGTCAGCTCACTTCTGACGAGTCTCTCTGCTCTAGAATTATAGGCTCTGTGGTCCTTCTGATTTTAGCAGCTCACTGAGGCTATTAAAAAGAGAATTTAGCCTGGCTTGGTGGCTCAGCCTGTAATCCTAGCCCTTTGGGAGGCCAAGGCAAGTGGATTGCCTGAGTCCAAGGGTTCAAGACCCACCTGGGCAACTTGGCGAGACCTCATCTCTAAAATAAATCCAAAAAATTAGCCGGGCTTGGTAGTATGCGCCTGTTGTTCTGGCTACTTTACTCAAAAAATATAAATAAAACCAGATTTTAAAAAATGGAAAATAGAGCCGGGCTCAGTGGCTCAGCCTGTAATCCCGCGCCTTTGGGAGGCTGAGATGAGTGGATTGCCTGAGCCCGCGGGTTCGAGACCC
>NW_007064586.1:334655-334961 GCF_000164805.1 Carlito syrichta | reverse complement strand
TACTAAAAAAAAAAAAAAGGAAAATAGAAACAGGTGATCCAAATATTGGAGAAGGAAGGCAAGGTGTCAATTTTGACTGATGTGCTCAACAAAAGAGACGCAAGTGTGGAGGAAATAGATAAAACATTGTCAACCTAAAAAAATTAAAAGGTAGGGCAACCCCTCAGGTGCCCTCCCACTGTGGGAGCTTTCTTGTTTTCTCAATAAATCCTACTTTCTAATAAATAAATTAAAATAAATAGGGGAAAAAAATCAAAAGACTCAGAATGTAGGGTTTTTTTTTTTTTTGAGTCGGAATCTCACTCC
>NW_007064586.1:332771-334028 GCF_000164805.1 Carlito syrichta | reverse complement strand
TGGCCGGGAGTGGCCACTGCACTCCAGTCTGGGCGACTGAGTGAGACTCCAACTCAAGAAAAAAGAAAAATCAAAATATTAACCAGATGTGGTGGTCTGCACCTATGGAGTCAGCTACTCAGGAGGCTGAAAAGGGAGGATTGCCAGAGCCCAGGAAGTTAAGGCTGCAGTGAGCCATGATCATGCTAGCCTGGGAGATCAGAGTGAGACCCCAACTCAAAATAAAATAAAGGAAGTTTATTCAAGTGCCAAGATTGAGAACTACAGGCGGGAACACACTTCCGAGTTGTCTTGGGGAGTGCTTTAGAGCACAAAAGAGGCTTACTTTTTTTGGTTTTTGGTTTTTGAATCGGAGTCTCACTCTGTGGCCCAGGCTGGAGTGCAGTGGCACGCTCACATGGCTACCGTGGCCTCAAACTGATTGCTTAGGCGATCCTTCCACCTCAGCCTTCCAAGTAGCTGGGACTACAGGTGTGTGCCACCACACCCAGCTAATTTTTTGATTTATTGTAGAGACCAGATCTCACTAAGTTGCCCAGGCTGGTCTCGAACCCATGTGCTCAGGCAATCCTCTCGCCTCAACCTCTCAAAGTGCTGGGATTATACGTGTGAGCCACCACAACCAACCTGAGGCTCACATTTTTAAAGAAAAACAGGAAAAATAGGACAGATCAGGCGAAGGAGTAATCACAAAAACTGTTTGTCAAGAATTCTCAGTTTTACGGAAATGACACTGATTAGTGCTTGGCTCTACGTTGAAGTGTGTGGCACTTTATGGTTACTTGGAGTCTGTTAGTCTAGAGTTCGCAGAGCAAGTGGCTTCAAGAGGTAGTTATTTAGCTCTAGGGGGAGTGAGACGTGACTACTGCTACATTTTAAATGTCTTTCTAGGCCTGATAATTGAAAGGGGCTCACATTCCTCAGATAAGATTTTTTTTCTTTCTCAACATTTAAACTACACCTAGGGACTTTTTTTTTTTTTAATTTTAAAGATGTGGGGTCCAATTCAGGGTTAGGTATACAAGTGTTCATTATACAGGTACCCTGTTGATGAGGTGTGCCCCCTCCTCCTCTAGCAGTTTCCCTCAACTGCCAATCCCAGTCCACCTCCCCTGGCAGTTTCCCACTACTGCCAATCTACACCTAGAGACTTCTAGAGGCCGAAGAAGGTCCCATGGGAATGGCTCCTTCAGAGACAGCAGCTGTAAAATCTGGGCATTAAACAAAAAGCAGCTTCTTTTTTTTTTTTTTTTTTTA
>NW_007064586.1:330025-332722 GCF_000164805.1 Carlito syrichta | reverse complement strand
TCCGGCGATCCTTCCGCCTCAGCCTTACAAGTAGCTGGAACTACAGGTGCACGCTACCATCCCAAGCTAATTTTTGATTTATTGTAGAGATGAGGTCTTGCCTGTCCAGGCAGGTCTGGAACCCGTGGGCTCGGGCAATCCACTCACCTCAGCCTCCCAAAGGCGCAGGATTACAGGCTGAGCCACCACCGAGCCCGGCAAAAAGCAGTTTCTTGAAGACTTTAGAACATGAAAGAAATCAGTCTGATGGGGGAGGTCACACTCGGAAGAGGAGTGATACTGAGAAAGAGCCCTGTTTTTGCTGCTTGTAGTTCGGTGGCCTGCAAAGTGATGTGTGTGACATGCTGGCAGAAAACTCGTCTGGGCGGTTAACGTCACTGGAGAAGATGGGAATCTCAGAAGGGAAAGTGCCAGAGAGAGGGAAACCCCAAATTCTGCCCACCCACACGTCTGCCCAGGTTCTGAACTACACATATGCAATTCAGATTCAAAGCAGCTCAGTTGACCAGGTGCAGTGGCTCAAGCCTGTAACCCCAGCACTTTGGGAGGAGGAGGTGAGAGGACTGCCTGAGCTCAGGGGTTTGAGACCAGCCTAAGCAACATGGTGAGACCTTGTCTCTACAATAAATAAAAAAATTAGCCAGACATAGTGGCATGTGCTTGTGTTCCCAGCTACTTGGAAGGAGGGCCTGAGCCCAGCAGGTGGAGACTGTGGTGACTGTGAGCGTGCCACTGCACTCTAGCCTTGGTGATGGAGTAAGACGCCAACTCAATAAAAAAGACAGAGAGAGAGAAAAACTCTCAGTTAAAGACAGAAAATAAGCCGGGCTCGGTGGCTCAGCCTGTAATCCCAGTGCCTTGGGAGGCTGAGGTGAATGGATTGCCTGAGCCCGCCGGTTCGAAACCCGCCCGGGCAACTTGGCGAGACCTCATCTCTACAATAAATCAAAAAAATTAGCCCGGCGTGGTAGCGCATGCCTGTAATTCCAGCTACTTGGAAGGCTGAGGCGGAAGGATCGCCGGAGCCCAGCAGGTCGAGGCTGCGGTGGCCCCGAGCGGCCACTGCACTCCAGACTGGGCGATAGTGAGACTCCAACTCAAAAAAAAAAGACCGAAGATAAACTGCGGGGTGTGGTGGCTCGTGCCTGTAATCCCAGCTACGTGGGAAACTGAGATGGGAGGATCCCTTGAGGCTAGGAGTTTGAGACCAGGTGAGACCCCTGCCCACATCTCTAAGAAAAAAAAATCTACGCTGAAAATTGGAGCTACCTTCCAATCAGATGGTTGGAATATGAGTCCAACCAAGCTAACTGCCTCATACAATAAAAGACACATCACTCTTTGGAAAAACAGAAACCAGAGTCTCTGCAACTTAACATTCAAAACTGCCTCCAATACTTAGATGAGCCAAATATTAGAATTAGCAAATGAGAGTATTAAAGCATCCGTGAAAATATGTTCTCAGTGAATCAAAAGATAGGCAACCTCAACAGAGAAACAAATGATTTTTGAAGAGCAGAAATCCTGATGATAAGAATTACAATAACTGAAATTTGAAAAATTAATTAAATGGATTTTACAGCAAAAGAGCAGCTAACAATAATGAGTCAATGAAGTAGCAAGTAGACTAACAGAAATCACTCAGACTGAAGAACAGACCGGGGGAAAGAAGAGAAAGAAAAGCACATCTCAAGGACTAGACGGATCATGTCAAACAGCGTCACATAAATATAATTGGAGACCTACAAGGCAAAGAGAAAGAATAGCAAAAAAATGTTTTAAAGCAATAACAGTCCCAAATGTTTTAAATTTGGTGAGAGAAATGTACAGATTTGCGATACTCAAAAACCCCACTCTGATAAACAAAAAAAGGCTACACCAAGACCCATCATAGTCAAACTGTTGAAAACTAAAAGTGAATAGCAAGTCTCGAAAGCAGGGGGAGAAGCACACACACCACAGAGGACCACACAGAGGACTTGCCATAAATGGCTGACTTCTCACTAGACATCAGGCCACAGGAGCGCATAGTGGCAGCTCTATGACTCTGACAGGGAAACGCCGATGTGTGTATTCACCAAAAAAACTCTTCAGAAGAAAGTTGAAATAAAGACCTTTCCGAGAAAAGAAAGCGAACAGAGCGAGTTGCCTGTAGTCCTGTTCTGTGGAAAACACCAAGGCAATCTTTGGCTTGAAGGGACAAGATGACAGGTGGAAAGTCAGACCCGTAGAAGGGAACGAAGCATGGCAGACGTATCTGGGTAAGTAGAAAGATTATCTGCCATCTTCTTTTGCCTTTCCTGCTAATTTCTTTATAATACCCAGATAAATGCAGAATATAATTGTCTCAAGTACACAGAGTATTGCCGG
This sequence comes from Carlito syrichta, assembly GCF_000164805.1. Taxonomy (NCBI): domain Eukaryota; kingdom Metazoa; phylum Chordata; class Mammalia; order Primates; family Tarsiidae; genus Carlito; species Carlito syrichta. The sequence goes on along the minus strand of NW_007064586.1, from coordinate 330,352 downwards.
ATATATGCCATATGCTGGACCATAAAACAACACTCAATACATTTAAAAGAATTGACTTAGATACATTTAATAGGATAAAGAATATGTTCTTTGACAATAATAGTATTGAGTTAGAAATCAATAACAAGGCCGAGCTCAGTGGCTCAGCCTGTAATCCCGCACTTTAGAAGGCCGAGGTGAGTGAATTGCCTGAGCCCACGGGTTTGAGACCCACCTGGCCAACTTGGCAAGACCTCATCTCTACAATAAATCAAAAATTAGCTTGGGATGGTAGCGTGCACCTGTAGTTCCAGCTACTTGTAAGGCTGAGGCGGAAGGATCGCCGGA
>NW_007064586.1:322526-330005 GCF_000164805.1 Carlito syrichta | reverse complement strand
CCAACTCAAAAAAAAAAAAAAAAAAAAAATATATATATATATCATTTATACATACTATATATTCTAATTATGTATACCTATATATGTAAATATTATGTATAAAGAATAATTAAACTGTGATAGGAGAGGAACTCTAATGACGTAAAGAGGAAGATGCCCAAGGAAGGAAAACTTGGTAGGGCCGTCACCACCAAGGCTGGGATCAGACTTCAAGGCAGCCCATCGGGCGGCGGCAGAGTTCGCGGGTTTGCCAGACCAGAGCTGGCTCACAGTTACCAGGTAAGACCCAGCCCTCCAGGCCGCAAACGAGCTGAGGCTGGTGGGCAGGTGTGCAGGGAGCATGGGGACCCCACCCACCCAGAAACTACCCTCTGGGGCCCAGGGGCTCCCAGCCTGTCGGGCAGATGCACCAATGCCCAGTGTCCCCCCAGCCCATGGAGGAACACGGGGTCACCCTCTGGGGAGCTGAGGGTGCTGAGCAGGCGCACAGGACGTCGGGCACAGCTGTGGGTACACGGTGTCCAAGTCCAGCAGTGAAAAACCGTCCAGGGCACAGGTGAGCCGAGGCCCGGGCGCAGGCGCGCAGAGTTGGGGCTGCTCTGGGTTCAAGGTCTGCATGCAGTACGGGCATGGCGGACAAGAGGGCTCGGCCAGGCCAGCCCCAGGCCTAGCCCAGCTCTGGAGGCGGCCCAGGGAGTGCCGGCTTTGGGCACGCGGCGGGGCGGAGCGCCTCCACACGACCCCTTGCACACGCACCGCGCACACTCGCGGCTGATGGAGCAGCTGCCGGAAAAGCCGATGGCGCCGCTGGATCCGGGAAGCCAAGCCCCTGCCTTCCTGCGTGCCCCTCCGGCGCCCTCTGCTGACAAGGCTCGGCACTGCGCTCGCTGCCGGGGAGAACCTTGCAAAGTCAAGTTCATGAGCGCGAGGCAAGGCTGCTCTAGGCTGCGACACTTCCTTACGCACCCTTTACACAGGTCTGAGCGCCCCTCTTTGCTATATTCCTACCAGTGACAGATCTCTATCCTTTTTAAAAGGAATTAAGGCCGGGTGCGGGGGCCCAAGCCTGTCATCCCAGCACTTTGGGAGGCCGAGGCGAGTGGATTGCCTGAATCTAGGGGTTCGAGACCAGTGCAGGCAACTTGGTGAGACCGTGTTTCTACGATAAATCAAAAAACTAGCCGGGTGTGGTGGCACGCACCTGTAGTTCCAGCTACTTGGGAAGCTGAGGCAGAAGGATTGTTGGAGCCCAGCAGGTCGAAGCTGCAGTGGTCAGGAGCGTGCCACTGCACTCCAGTCTGGGCAACAGAGTGAGACTCCAACTCAAGGAAAAAAAACAAAACTAAATTGTAAAGTTTTGTGTGTGTTTGAGTCAGAATCTCACTTTGAGACCCAGGCTGGATGGAGGGTATGGGCAGGTTGGCAGCTCACTGCAGCCTCAAACTCCTGGGTAGCTAAGGCTACAGGCTCATGCCACCATGCCCAACTAATTTTTTATTTTTTTGGTAGAGACAAGGTCTCATTTTGTGGCCCAGGCTGGTCTTGAACTCCTGGGCTCAAGTTGTCCTCCTGCCTCAGCCTCCCAAAGTGTTGGGATTACAGGTGTGAGCCACTGCACCCAGTCTTAAATTGTAAAATTGATCTCCAACAACTTCTACATTAAAAAAAAGGGAAGAAAAAAAGACAATGATTAGTATAGACAAATAAAAACATGCAAAGAACAGCCAGGCGTGGTGTCTCATGCCTGTAATCTGAGCACTTTGGAAGGCCAAGGCGAGAGATTGCCTGAGCCCAGAGTTTGAGACCAGCCAGGGCAACTTGGCAAGACCTTGTTTCTACAGTAAATTAAAAAGTTAGCCAGGCATGGTAGCCCATGACTCTAGTCCCTGCTACTCAGAAGGCTGAGGTGGGAGGATTGCCTGAACCCAGCAGGTGGAGGCTTCTGTGAGCTGTGAGCATGCCACTACCTGGGCGACAAAGTAAGGCCCCAACTCAAAAAAAAAAAAAAAAAAGGAAGCAAAGAATAGCATGCATAGCTACTGCAGTCTTCATATTTGGAATTGATCATTTCTGTAACTAGTCACAAGGTCATAGCTGATATCCATAGCTTCCTTAGAAAAACCAAAAAGCTGCCTGGTGTGGTGGCTCAAGCCTGTAATTCCATCAGCTTGGGTGGCCAATGTGAGAAGATTGCCTGAGCCCAGGGGTTCGAGACCAGCCTGGGCAACTTGATGAGACCTCATCTCTACAATAAGTCAAAAATTAGCTGGGCATGTGACACACACCTGTAATTCCAGCTACTTGAAAGGTTGAGGTAGAAGGATTGCTTGAGTCCAGCAGGTCAAGGCTGCGGTGGCCATGAGAGTGCCACTGCACTCCAGCCTGGGTGACAGAGTGAGACTCCAGCTCAAAAAAGAAAAGAAAAATCAAAAAACTATTCCCTGGAACCAGAAAGACTGCCTCTGTTTCTGCAATATCCCTCCAGTGCCTCCTGCTGGCCAATTTTAACACTGCGCCCACCACAAGCGATTAAACGCTTATCATGGAACAGGTACTGCTGGGCCAGTATGGAGCTGAGAGGCAATATATTGATATTGCTGTACTAGAAAACCACTAAATACTTAGAAATTAACCAATACACTTTAAAATAATCTATGGGTCAAAGAAAAAATCATGGCTGGGTGCAGTAGCTCACACCTGGAATCTCAGCACTTTGGGAGGCTGAGGTGAGAGGATTGCCTGAGCCCAGGGGTTCAAGAGCAGCCTGGGCAACTTGGCAAGCCTTTTCTCTACAATAAATCAAAAGCCTAGCTGAGTGTGGTGGCAGGCACATGTGGTTCCAGCTACTTGGAAGGCTGAGGTGGAAGGATCGCCTAGGCCCATTAGGTCAAGGCTGTGGTAGCCGTGAACAGCGTGCCACTGCATTCCAGCCTGAGCAACAGAGTGAGGGTCCAAAAAAAGAAAAGAAGAGGAAATCATAAGGGAAACTGTGAAACACTGAACTGAATGATAATGAATATTCAACATATATAAAAGTGTCTATGATGAGTCAGGCATGGTGGCTCACACCTGTAATCCCAGTTACTTCAAAGGTGGAGGTGGGAGGATTATGTGAGCCCAGAAGTTCCAGACAAACCTGGGCAACATAGTGAGATCCTATCTCTTTAAAAATGGCAAAAATTAGGCAGGCGTGGTAGTTAGTACCTGTAGTCCTAGCTACTTGGCAGGCTTAGGTGGGAGGATCACCTGAGCCCAGGAGTTCCAGGCTGCAGTGAACTATGATCACACCACTGTGCTCCAGCCTGGATGAGAGCAAGACTGCATCTCAAAAAATAAAATAAAATATCTGTGGTGACATTTTGTTTGTTTGTTTTTTGTAGAGATGGGTCTTGCTATGTTGCCTAGGCTGATCTTGAACTTCTGGGCTCCAGCAATCCTCCTGCCTTGGCCTCCCACAGTTCTGGGATTACAGACACAAGCCACCTCGCCTGGCCTGTGATGCAGTTTTTGTTTCTGTGAATTGGAGTCTCACTCTGTAGCCCAGGATGGAATGCAGGGGCAGTAATCATGGCTCACTGCAGCATTGACCTTCTAGGTTCAGGTGATCCTTCCACCTCAGCCTCCTGAATAGCTCTGGGACTACAGGCATATGTCACCACACCTGGCTAATGTTTTATTTTTGTAGAGATGAGGTCTCACTGTGTTACCCAGACTGGTCTAGAACTCCTGGATTCAAGCAACCCCCTCGCCTCAGCCTCCCAAAATTTAAGACCAGCCTAGGCAACATAGCAAGACCTCATCTCTACAAAAAATTGAAAAATTAGTCTGCCATGGTGGCATGCACCTGTAGTCCCAGCTACTCAGGAGGCTGAGGCAGGAGGATTGCCTGAGCCTAGGAAGTCAAGGCTGCAGTGAGCCACTGCACTCCAGCCTGGGTGATAGAGTGAGACCTCAACTCAAAAAGAACAGCAGCAGCAAAAAAAGAGAAGACAAGAAATAAACAGAAAATTGACAAGTAATATAGAAAATATACGAAACTAAAATTATTATTTGAAAAGTTAATTGATAAATATTTAGCTAAGCTATCAAGAAGAAGAGACAACACAAATTACTAATATTAAGAATGAAAGTGGGGATATTCCTACAGATATATATGATATATATATATATATTCCTACATATATATTCCTACAGATATATCCTTCATATATATTCCTACAGATATATATATGAAGGATATATATTTGACATAAAGAGGGTGCCAAAAATATATATACACATTTTAAGAAAGAAAAAACGATATTAGTAATACTCAACATAAACCAATAACAAAAGATGAACACAAATCATGTTTGACTTCTGCAACTACAAGAGGTGCTCAAAGTGGTTACCATCAGCGTTCAGACACTTCTGATTACAATGAACTAAAGGTAGTACACAGATAATATCGCTTAAAATGTGCATACATTTTTTGGTACCCCCAGTATATTGGAAGGCCATAAGGGTTCTCATGGACAACTTGATCCCAAGAAATTTGACAAGTTATACAAAATAAATAAATTTATGAAAAGGCACAAATCACAAACACAGACTCCCCCAAAAGAGAAATTGAACTCAGAATTAAAAGTCTCCCCACAAGGAAACCTTCAAGTACAGATGACTTCATTGATGAATTTTATCAAACATTTTTTTTTTTTTAGTTGGAATCTCACTCTGTCACCCAGACTGGAGTGCAGTGGCATGCTCCCAACCACCGCAACCTCGACCTGCTGGGCTCCGGCGATCCTTCCGCCTGAGCCTTCCAAGTAGCCGGAACTACAGGCGTGCGCCACCATGCCGGGCTAATTTTTGATTTATTGTAGAGATGAGGTCTCGCCAAGTTGCCCGGGTAGGTCTTGAACCAGTGGGCTCAGGCAATTCACACACCTCAGCCTCCCAAAATGCTGGGATTACAGGCTGAGCCACTGAGCCTGGCCTCAAACATTTAAAGAAGAAATAATATCAATCCTACACAGACTTTTGGAAAACAGATAAGGCACATTTCTTATTCAAACCATTTTATGATACTCTGATACCAAAATAGACAAATATATCATAGAGAAAGAAAATTATAGGCTAATATCCCTCATGAACACATAGATACAAAAATTCTTTTTTTTTTGCGTCGGAGTCTCACTGTGTCACCTGGGCTGGAGTGTAGTGGCACGCTCATAGCTGCTGTAGCCTCTGCCTGCGGGGCTCAGGTGATCCTTCCGCCTCAGCCTTCCAAGTAGCTGGAACTACAGGCGTGTGCCACCACACCCAGCTACCTTTTTTTGATTTATTGTAGGGACGAGTTCTCCCCAAGTTGCCCAGGCTGGTCTTGAACCCCTGGACTCAGGCAATCCTCTTGCCTCGGCCTCCCAAAGTGCTGATATTACAGGCATGAGCCACAGCACTTGGCCACACAAATTCTTAAAATTTTAGCAAATTGAGTCTAGAAATATAAGAAAAGAATAATACATCGTGATCAGGTAGGGTTTATCGCAGGAATATAAAATTGATTTAACATCTAAAAGTTAATGTGTGAAGTTCACCAAATCAATAGAATAAAGGAGAAAAAACATTTAATCATTAAATAGCTATAGCTCTAACAACATTCAGCATCCATTCATGATAAAAATTATTTGCAAACTATGAATACAGGGGAACTCCCTCTACCTGACAAATACGAAATACCTTTCTTTTTTTTGAGTCGGAGTCTCACTCTGTCACCCAGGTTGGAGCGCAGTGGCACACTCATGGCCACCCCAGCGTCAACCTGCTGGGCTCCAGCAATTCTTCCACCTCAGCTTTCCAAGTAGTGGGAACTATAGGCATGCGCTACTACGCCCGGCTAATTTTTTTGTGCAGAGGTCCAGCCTCTGGAGAGCAGGGCCTGAAGTGGGGGGAGGGAATGAGAAAAGAAAGAAAAAGAACAGCCGGATTGGGAGGACTCTCTCCTGAATAGGTGAGAGCGATTTTATTCTCACAGCCTGCCCCTTATATAGGGCCAAACTACATAAACAGAAAATATCTTAATGTTAGCAACAGCAGGACATAGGTTAATGTTTGCAATTTTCTCAGCAAGATTAATATAGCACTAATGTGCACGTTATTAATAATTTAAAGTAAAAACACTAACATTTGCATTTTCTAAAAACTCTAATAAGTAAAGTTATGATCAAGGCAGGCCACATCTGGACTACACAGACTAGAGGTCACACTGATTTCTAGTAAATCAACACTCTCGGGTGCAAACATCAAAGAAGGAAGTGCTGGTCAAGCTCTTGTTGGAGCTAGACCAGGAACACAAGGACCTTGTCAAGCTTGTGTTTTTAGAACATAAGGACCTTGTCAGCTTATGTCCTTGTCTCCTTCATTTTTGATTTACTGTAGAGATGAGATCTCGCCAAGTTGCCCAGGTGGCTCTCAAACCTGTGGGCTCAGGCAATCCACTCGCCTGGGCCTCCCATAGTGCTGGGATTACAGGCTGAGCCACCGAGCCCGACTTATTTATTTTTGAGTTGGAGTCTCATTCTGTCACCCAGGCTGGAGGGCAGTGGCACGCTCCCGGCCACCGCAGCCTCGACCTGCTGGGCTCAGGCAATCCTTCTGCTGAGTGTTCAGTTTTTGACCAAAAAAATGGCATGACCCCTGTGCTCCACCCTACCTATTCCGATCTCGCCCTGAGGAACTTTTTTTGGTTCCACCCCCCATGAAAAAAGTCCTTGGGGCAGAGGGAAAAAAAAAAGAAGAAAGTCCTCAACGGGAAATGTTTTGCCAATGTGAATGGGCTGAAACAAAAAACGACAGAAGAACTAAAGGGTTTTGACAAGTTCAAAAACTGTTTTGAGCAGTGGCAAAAATGATAGGTGTACTGCATCAAACGGAGAGTACTTTGAAGGTGACTGAAATTTAAACATGTAAGAATAAATGCATAATTTTTTATAAATCAATTCTGAGTTTTTTGGGTCCCCACCTTGTATGTGAAACATCTACCAGGGTAGCTCATTAAAGACTCAGTGTCCAAGGTTTTTATTGGGAGCTGATCACAAAGACACCCTCTACCAAGCATGTATCAAAATTCCAGATTCCCAGAAGGAAAACAGGTGTTCGACATAGGCCACATTGCTTGTACACACAGTTTAGGCAATGTGGAATAATGGGAACCCTTCCAAAATCCCAGTTCCCAGACATTAGCCAAGGTCCAGCCTGGCAAGTAGGCTTTTCTAAGGATAATAGTCTCAGGCCTGCTATGTTAACTTTTTTCTGCACAGTATCATAACTAGAAGGGTTTTTTCTTTTTTTTTTTCCCAGGAAGACAAAGTTGGTTATACCCTTGAAAATCGTAGCCGGGCTTGGTGGCTCAGACTGTAATCCCGCGCCTTTGAGAGGCCAAGGTGAGTGGATTGCCTGAGCCGGCGGGTTCGCGACCCGCCTGGGCAGGTGAGACCTCAT
>NW_007064586.1:320587-322477 GCF_000164805.1 Carlito syrichta | reverse complement strand
CTACTTGGAAGGCTGAGGCAGAAGGATCGCCGGAGCCCAGCAGGTCGAGGCTGCGGTGGCCGGGAGCAGCCACTGCACTCCAGTCTGGGTGACAGAGTGAGACTCCAACTCAAAAAAAAAAAAAAGAAAATCAATGTAATTCATCACATGAGCAGAATAAAGGGGAAAATCATATAGTCATCTCAATAGATGCAGAGAAAGCACTTAAAATATATCATAAGCCTTTCAGCAAACTAGCAAAATAAGGGACTTTCTTAATCTGATAAAGAGTATCTACCAAAAAATCTATAGCCAACATATTAATGGTGAAATACTGAACACTCCCCTCTGAGATTAGAAACAAGACTGGAATGCTCATTATTACCACTTCCAGTTAACATTATACTGGAGGGCTCAGCCACTGTAGTAAGACAAGAAAAAGAAATTAAAGGTCTAGGGATTGAGAAGGAAAAAGTAAAAAACGTCTTTTATTCGCTGATGATGTGATTCTGCACATAGAAATCAAAAGAATAATCAGTTTAGCAGGGCCCCCAGATGTTGGGACAGTCTGCCAGGGATCTTAAGCATCCCTGCAAGTTTGTACTGACTGTGCCAAATGAAAGACCTGACCATCCTCTGACACCAAGCATACAGGCAATTAAGTAGACCGAGGCAACAATATGTGACTACAGTGTAATTTCTCCCTCTCAAGTAGAAGGCACCTGGCTTCCTTTGGTGCTTGCTAAAAGAGGTGCTGAGCCCTTGGCCCTGGGCTCCTTAACCGTTGCATGTGCTGTGTGCAACCACCTGGGCTCACTGTGACACCCCCCCAGGTCTTGGGAGCAGGGGAACCAGGTTGCCATACTGACATGCTATTTGCTGTGCCATGAGTAATTCAGTCTGCTTTCGGCGTCTATGGAGTTATGACAGGCCGACATGGGTCAACAAAGTTTTTCTTCAAGGGCCAGGAGAAGCCTGTGGGCCATGTGGTCTCTCCCCCAGCTACTCAACTTTGCCATTATCGCAGGAGAGCAGCAATATGTGATATGCAAAGGAGTGGGAGTGCCGTTGTGCCCCAAGAAAACTTTATTTTCAAAAATACGCAGTGGCCCACGTTCCTGCCATCTGAGGCTTGGGGCAGAAACGTGTGAACCCCTGTCTGGCTGGCAGCGGGGATGGGGGTGTGGGATCTGGATCCCCTTCCGCCTTCCCCTCCTTGCTCTGTGCTTTGCTAGACTGACCCTACAGAAACGCATGGAAGGGCTTCCTTGCCCTTCAGCTTGCAGTGAAGATCTGCCCCTGGGGGGCACAAGCAGAGACCAGAAATCAGGGAAAGAAGGGAGGAGGTCGGCCGGGCATTTATCCACCGCCTTCCTGGACGATGGGGGGACCACTGCATACAGAGTCCGCTCTCCAGATTCAGGGAACCGTTTCTGCCCCGTCCCTTTTGAGAACTGACAAGTGCTTAGCCTGGCGTGCTGGCAGGCACGAGTGGTGCCAGCGACTCGCGAGGCTGAGGCTGGAGGACCGCCAGGGCCCAGGAGGTTGAGGCCGGGGTGAGCTCTGACCGTGGGGTGAGCCGTGATCGTGCCGCTGCACTCCAGCCTGGGCGACAGCCTGAGATGCCGATTCCAAAAAAAGAAAGTACCCACTACGGCCCCACCCCTCCCAACGAACCAGGGGTCCAGCACCTTCCTTAAACGTGCGTCACTCCTCCCAAGTGACCTGGCTCGGGCGAGCCGAGCTTCCTGCTCTGCCCCGGCCGGCGCGCCGAGTGCGCCCGAGGCTCCTCAGAGCCCCTTCCCTCTCGGTTCACGCCCCGGCCCGCAGCGACCGCCTCCCCGGCTCCCGGTCGCCATCGGGCGTCGCCGCCGGCGCCCAGGCCCTCGTTGGGAAGCCGACCGCACGGCC
>NW_007064586.1:317610-320486 GCF_000164805.1 Carlito syrichta | reverse complement strand
GGCCGTCCCCGCGGTTGCAGCGGCGCTCGCGGCCGGCCCCGCCCGGGGACCATAGAGTGCCGCGCGCGGGCTGGCAGAGGGGCCACACGCCCGGGCCGCTCCGTCCCCGCTTCCGGCAGCGCTCGCTGCTCCGGAGCCGCCGTGGCCGCGTACGCAGTTTCCATGGGGACTGGAGATGGCGCCGCGAGGTGAGGCTCCGGAGGTTTGTGAGTCGCTGGTCCCCGTCCCTTCGGTCCCTCCCTGCCCCTTCTCTCCCGAAGCTCGACCCAAGCCCGCCCTCCTCCTCGGGTGTGGGGGCCCCGCCCCGCCCCCAGTCCCCACTCGCTCCCGCGGCCCCGCCCACCCTTGGCGCCTGAGGGTCTCGGAAACCCACAGCCTTGGCGGGGCTGTTCGGCTTGGGCGCAGTGCGAGTCCGCTGGTCTTTGCGCCCACTTCCCCTCCCAAGCGGTGAAGGCGTTGGGTCTTCGAGGGGCCTTTCGGCGATGATATTCCCCGAGTGACCTCCTGACATTCATCCCTGAAGCCCAGAGAGGCATGTTTGAGGGTAATTCCTGGGAAAGACGGGAAGTGAAGGAGGCCCCTTCACTCCCACCCCCTCTCTCGTCTCATCCTAGTGTCTTCTCCAAGTAAGATGCGAGGAGCAGCTTGGGCTGCCTCCCCGCATCCCACTTCTGCGCTCATCTTTTCAGGTCAACGGTTGTCCTCGACCCCCCTGGAAATCCTGTTCTTTCTGAACGGGTGGTATTATGCTACCTATTTCCTGCTGGAGCTTTTCACATTTCTGTATAAAGGTAAGGCTTGGGGCTTGAGCCCTGCCCCCACCTCTCTTCCCCACTTCAGCCCCAGCCAACTCCCAGCAGAAACCTATCTTTCATTCTTCTCTGCTCCCTGCAGTTCTTTTTCACAACAAGCAGAAGTCTCTTCGTCGGGTGGCTTCTTTGAGAATGATTCCATAGGAAGCACCTCTGCAAGAATTTCTTGGGTTTGGGAAATGTGGGGGTTCTCCATTCTGACTCCCCCCCATCACTTCTCTGTGCCGCACTCCACTTGGAGTCCACTGGTGACCCTCAGAAGCTACTCAGCGGGCTGTGTACCCACGTACATCGTTATTTTGGGGAGAGGTGTCTCCAGAGACTTTTGGAGTTAGGAGCAAAGTGCCACAAAAGTGAGCCTGCCTCTAGCATAGTCACGCAGCGAGTTAGTGTATCCTGAGCTGTAATAATGCCCACATCTCACAAACTAGTTCATGGAAAGCTGAGACTGATGTCCTCTTTATTCCCAAGTGTGTGGCAGCTCTCGTGGGTGCTGTTATATGTTGTTTGCAAACTCTGGCTTTTGTGTTGGCAGTCCTCCTGCTTCCATACCCAACAGCCAACCTAGTACTGGATGTGGTGATGCTCTTTCTGTATCTCGGAATTGAAGTCATTCGACTATTTTTTGGTGAGTGTTGCCCAGAGTGTATTTCCATTCTTTATGAGACGAGCTGGTATCTGTAATTTAATTAACAAGAAAAGTACATAACCTCTGTTCATTGTCAGCACTTGGGTCTGGCAGAATATCCCATTACTTCCTCCTAAAGTTTCAAGTTGCTGCTTCATATTTTGGGTCAAGATTTATGTGTCTGTCGCTCTGTAGGGCTGGAGGTGGACAGTAGCATGGGATATTAGGCCATTCCTTTCCATGTGCCTGAGACAAGGGTGCCTAGTTCCTTTCACTAGTTTGCTTGAGAGAATGGATTCAGTTGTAACTCCACATCCAGGGCAGACAGTGTAGACATGCACAGATTGGCACTAAGATCCCTTCCATGTTTCTGAATGAGGATCTCTATAGGACAGTTTTTATTTTTAATTAATTATTATTATTATTATTATTATTTTTTGAGTTGGAGTCTCACTCTGTCGCCCAGACTAGAGTGCAGTGGCCGCTCCCGGCCACCGCAGCCTCGACCTGCTGGGCTCCAGCGATCCTTCCGCCTCAGCCTTCCAAGTAGCCGGAATTACAGGCATGCGCTACCACGCCCGGCTGATTTTCTGATTTATTGTAGAGATGAGGTCTCACTGCCCAGGTGGGTCTCGAACCCGCGGGCTCAGGCAATCCACTCACCTCAGCCTCCCAAAGGCACGGGATTACAGGCTGAGCCACTGAGCCCGGCTTTTAATTAATTATTTGTACAACCAAGTAACGGTTAGGAAGGACAACATTTATAACCCCAGAAATACAGAGCAAAACCGTTATTATCCTCATCCTTATGTCACATCCTTAAAACAATGTTAAAACACAAACTGAGGAAAAAAATACTTGCAGCACGTGCAAGAAAGGATAAAGAAGGCTCACGTAAGCCATTAAGGAAAAGACAAAGTGACTTTAAATATTGGTAGGGGACACTAATAGGCAGTTCACATAATTACAGAGGACCAATAAACCTGACAAGATGCCCAAGCTGACTAGTAAAAAGCAATTTGAAACAACAAGGTAACATTTTTCACCCATCAGACTGGCAAAGTTAATGATTTACAATACCCAGTATTAGCAAGGGAACAGGCTATTTATAAACTTTTGTGGAAATATAATGTAGCACAACCTTTTTGGTGATAGTTATTACCACATACAATTCATACTCTTAGTCCCAGCAATTTCACTTTTATTTATTTATTTATTTTTCTTTTTTTTTTTGAGTTGGCGTCTCACTCTGTCACCCAGATTGGAGTGCAGTGGCCGCTCCAGGCCACCGCAACCTCAACCTGCTGGGCTCCGGCGATCCTTCCGCCTCAGCCTTCCAGCTAGCGGGAACTACAGGCGCGCACTACCACGCCCGGCTAATTTTTGATTTATTGTAGAGATGAGGTCTCGCCAAGTTGCCCAGGCGGGTCTCAAAC
>NW_007064586.1:291905-317527 GCF_000164805.1 Carlito syrichta | reverse complement strand
GTGAGTGGACTGCCTGAGCCCACGGGTTCGAGACCCGCCTGGGCAGTGAGACCTCATCTCTACAATAAATCAAAAAATCAGCCGGGCGTGGTAGCGCTGAGGCGGAAGGATCGCCGGAGCCCAGCAGGTCGAGGCTGTGGCCACTGCACTCCAGTATGGGTGAGAGTGAGACTCCAACTCAAAAAAAAAAAGAAAGGTACTTATGTATGTCGAAAAATGTCTGTGGGGGAAATATAAGTTGCAAAATGGAATGTAGGGTAGTATTCTCTGTGTGAGTAGACTTATACCAAAAAATCTGAAACAGTTTGTGTCATTCTCTAATAGTAACAGTCTTCAGGGGGTAGGGACATGGAAGCCTTTCACATTTTGCTTTCTCTAAAATTATTTTCTGTATTAGTTGAACTTTTTTTTTTTTTTTTGAGTTGGAGTCTCACTCTGTCACTCAGACTGCAGTGCAGTGGCCGCTTCTGGTCACCGCAGCCTCGACCTGCTGGGCTCCGGCGATCCTTCTGCCTCAGCTTCCCAAGTAGCTGGAACTACAGGCGTGCGCTACCACGCCCGGCTAATTTTTGATTTATTGTAGAGATGAGGTCTCGCCAAGTTGCCCAGGCGGGTCTTGAACCCGCGGGCTCAGGCAATCCACTCACCTCAGCCTCCCAAAGTGTGGGATTACAGGCTGAGCCACTGAGCCCAGCTTAGTTGAACATTTTTTGATGATTGTATATTATTTCTATAATTAAAATTTCTCGGCTGGGCACAGTGGCTCAAGCCTGTAATCCCAGCACTTTGGGAGGCCGAGGTGAGAGGATTGCCTAAGTTCAGGGGTTCGAGACTAGCCTGGGCAACTTGGTGAGACCTTTTCTGTACAGTAAATCAAAAAATAAGCCGGGCATGGTAGCGTGTGCCTGTAGTTCCAGCTACCTGGAAGGCTGAGACAGAAGGATTGCCTGAGTCCAGCAGGTCGAGGCTGCGGTGGCCATGAGCGTGCCACTGCACTCCAGCCTGGGCGACAGTGAGACCCCAACTCAAAAAAAAAATTTTCCCCCAATAAAGATCCCCTTGTCCCTTGAGGGGAGCTAGACTAGAAGCAGGACCTTTCGAGTAAACAACCCCAATCTTGTCACTCTCCCAAACCCTCACATTTTTAGTACAGTGGGACCCCATTTTTAAATCTGCGCCCCACTGTTCAGGCTCTCTTTTGTCTGCCTCACCAGTCTGTCATATCTTATCCAGCTTTCCCAAGGCCAGGGAAAGCAGACCACGTGGAGGTGACTCCATGGGCTGTGTCTGACAGGTACAAAGGGAAACCTCTGCCAACGAAAGATGCCACTTGGTATTAGCGTGGCCTTGACCTTCCCCTCTGCCATGATGGCCTCCTATTACCTCCTGCTGCAGACCTACGTGCTCCGCCTGGAAGCCATCATGAACAGCATCTTGCTCTTCTTCTGTGGCTCAGAGCTGCTGCTTGAGGTGCTCACCCTGGCTGCTTTCTCCAGGTACTGCTGAGGGAGGTTCCACATCACTGGAGGGTTGGACTTCCATCGCACGAGGGACTCATTGCTCTTCTGAAGTCTAAGGGATCTAGGAGACTTTTTATAGGGGAAAGGGTTGTGTGTGGGACTGCCTTTCTGTTTAGGGCAGGTAGAAAGTTTCCCACTTAGAGAAAACATTCTTGTTCTTTGGGACCAAGAGACTTGAAATGTAGAACAGTTCAGGCCAGCTGCCCTTGGTTACTGGTCTTTTAACGTTTCTTCTCTTTCTGCCATCAGTATGGACAAGATCTGAAGTACAAAAATTTCAGCCAGCAGCCCATCAGGCTGCCACCACATGTACTTTTGGCACTTTGGCCACACCAGGGAGATTGGTGGGCTAAGTTGTCCTGCGAAAGGCTGTGCAGCTTTTCCTCAGCACAGACGTTTGGGCAACCAACCCAGCATAAGGTTATTGGGTCCCATCTTCTAAACCAGGACTATCAGCCCAAGAGACTCTTCTACACTCCAGTATAATGAGGGGCAAGGTTATCATGTCCTGGCCCTTCTCAGAACCAGTTCCCTGCTGACCTCAAGCTCTCCTCTTTGATCATTGTGGCCAGACCATCTTATGTGCACCACCTAGACTCCTTGGGTTTCCAGCAGGACCTGAGCCACATACTTGCTATACGGGCTAGGCCCTACCTGTCCCGTACAGGCACAGAGAGCCTCGTGTCGGTGGCTCCAGAGTGATGCAGGAGCCTCGCACCCCATTTCACAGAGACTGAGCTCCAGAGCTTTTTATAGTAGCTCATAATGTTATCTTTCTACTCTCATCAGGAAACACACATTATTTTATAATAAATATGTATTTTCTGTTGTGGGGTTTACAGCCTTTTCCTTGTGGCACCCGTCCCTACAATTTCATCCACTTGAGAGAGGACAGGGATGATCCCAGCAGTTTGTTCTCAGGCTGTGCTTAGTGGCAGCGTGGACACAAAGGCAGTGGTGGCCACTGATTTTCTTCCCCAAGCTGCAGGTCCCAAAGGCACTGCCATCCTCTTTATCTTCTTCAGGTCTGTCCTTCTGCAAAAGACTGCTTTTTTACTCCAAAGTCAGCATCTTGTCTCATTCCTCTTATGGCTAACTGTCCTCTTCTTTGCAGGGTAGGCCAAGTTTAGAAGCATATTCTAAACTTAAGATTTTTTTTTGGGTCACTTATTTAAATTTTTTGGGCTAACATAAAAGGAACACATACATTTTTTCTTTTAAGCTGGAGGCCTGTTGCTCTAGATGAATACAGTATTTCTTTCTCCAGGTAAAATATCTTTAAAATTGTTCCTCATTTTGGTAGTGGCTATGATTCTTAGCCCTAAAAAGCCATCCAGAGCCATGACAGAATCTACTTTAGGAAACCTTAAGGCCCTCCTGTCTGGTGTTAGATTAATCCTAGAATATCTGCTCTGCCTCAAAAAGTAGCTGACCTTGAAGCATTCTGTGCTGATTTTTAACTCTGCTTATTTTCTGTGTTCAGGCTTATTCTCATCCTATGAGGGTCTCCACTATGCAAAGCACTGGCGCTTTTTCTTGCGACCTACCCCTTCTGTGCCCTTGCCTCCCAGCTGCCCTTGGGGTCTGTCCGAAAACTATAATGGGTCTAATCAACCATGAGGTAGTAACCAGAAATCAGTCACAAATTCCACTGACACCAGTCTTCTGTTGCTTCTCACACTGCTACTGTCTAGCCCCGCTTTGAAGAAATCACTTGTATCAAACTGGAAGGGAGGCTATTCTCAGGGGCCTCCCTATTTCATTTAGAGTTTCAGTAGTTAAGGTCTCTCTCAGCAATACAGATAAATGAATGGAAGGCACAATTGTAAGTTTAGAGGTGGCTTATAAAATCTACATGTTAGAATTCAGAGAGACATATCTGAGGTCAGGAGATCAATTCAGTCAGGGGTTCCCCAACCACTGGGCCGCAGACTGGTACCAGTTTGTGTCCTGTTAGGAACCAGGCCTCAGCAGGAGGTGAGCGGTGAGAGGAACTGGATCTTCTAGTCAAGTAAGCGGCGGCTTTAGATTCTCACAGGAGCATGAGCCCTATTGTGAACTGTGCATGCAGGGGACCTGGGTTGCACGCTCATGTGAATCTGACACTTGATGATGCCGCCACCACCCCCTCCCCTCACACAGACCATGAAAAAACTGTCTTGCACAAGACCAGTCCCTGATGCCAAAAAGCCTGGGGACTGCTGAACTAAATCGTACCCTCCACTTCTGGCTTAGAAGTGAGGAAGTAACAGCCAGCGCCAACCATAACCAGCACCACACAACTGGCTACTCAGAGGTGGAACTAGAAGCCTTGCCTTAGGATTCTCAGTCTGGATCAAGTGATTTCCATTCTCAACAGGTGCCACTTGAGGGTGAGGATAATGGTTGGAAATGAGGCTGTGATTAGGAATAGGAAGTCCTCCTGTTTACTTCATGGTTGTGTGGCAGCTTAGCACATTGTGCTTCCAGTGGGTTGCTCCATAAATGTTAATTCTTCCCGATGCTCACTGGATGGAGCCCCCTGTGTAGGTGCATTTAGTCACACTGGAGTAGATCACCATACAACAGAAACTGAGGCTGTGGTGGACCGGAATCAGCATAGCTGGTCTTTCAGGGTTAACGTAGCCAGAGGCTGTGCTCACTAGTCAAGGGAAGCCACTTTACAGCCCACAAAGACCTGGAAATACCAACATTCTGGAGCACCGGAGATGGCTAAGCAAAGGAGCAGGCCCTGGTTGTGAGCTGGCAGAGGCTTGCACATCTACTCACTCATGGCTAGAACTGGCAAGCGACTCTGTAGTTCTGGCCCAGTTCAGGAAGCATGTATGGCACACACATTCAGGTTTCTGGCTCCATACCATGGCAGCAACTTGTAGGAGACTGATACTCATCTGGTGCCTGACAGAGTGTATCTAATCTCTATCATGATCCTAGGAGGCAGAAGAAAATCAACTCAGATGTTAAGTCACATGTCCAAGGCATTCAGCTTGGAAAGTAGGGATCTGGACCTGGAGGAACCTTGTCAGGGTTCCCTTCTACACCACCACGGTACCACTACAGTGAAACATGAAACAACGGATTTGTCGCTTAAGCTAGCAGTCCTCACACTTTAGTTTACAAAACAGTCAGCTAGGGCATACAAAGGAGATTCCTAGACCTTAAGTACAGACTGCTGCAACCCTGGAACAGACAGATAACAGATGTTCTGGAACAGATGGAACCCAACTTGAAAACAATGGGTTACATTTTGAGCATCACTCCCAGCTATTTTCTTTTCTTTCCTTTTAGGTTTCACTGCTTGATAAACCCTCTAGGAAATTTCCCTTCTAAAGGTTACTTGCTCTTACTCTGTTCTTGCCATTCCTGGTACCAGTACACACTATCAGCTGGTATGTGATGCACCTTTTTTTTTTTTTTGAGTTGGAGTCTCACTCTGTCACCCAGACTGGAGTGCAGCAGCACGCTCATAGCCACCACAGTCCAGAACTGCTGGGCTCAGGTGATCTTTCCTCCTCAGCCTTCTTAGTAACTGGAACCACATGCGTGTGCTATCATGCCTGGCTGATTTTTTGACTTATTGGAGAGACGAGGTCTCGAATCCCTGGACTCAGGCAATCCTCTCACCTCCACCTCCCAAAGTGCTGGGATTACAGGTGTGAGCCACCATGCTCAGCTTTTTTTTCTTTAGTTGGAATCTTACTCTGTCACCCGGCTGGAGTGCAGTGGCATACTTATGGCTACTGCAGCCTCGACCTGCTGAGTTCAGGCGCTCTTTCTGCCTCAGCCTTCCAAGTAGCTGGGACTACGGACACATGTCACCGTACCTGGCTAATGTTTTGATTTATTGTAGAGATGAGAGGTCTTGCCATACTGCCCAGGCTGGTCTTGAGCCTCTGCCTCCCAAAGTGCTGGAGTTATGGGTATGAGCCACCATGCCCAGCTGTGGCTCATCCTTTTATCATCTGAGTCTCTTCTTGTTCACCGGGCTGTAAAAAAAAGCTAAAAGCGTTTCTGGAATCCCAAGGTTACCCTACAACACCTCTACTAAGTTTTCTAATCGATAATTCCTCGTATTTAGGTAGTTGACAAAACATTTGTTATTTCTGATTCTTAAAACATCCCTATGTGGACAGCAGGACAGCTATTCTTTTCATCTTACAGAGAAAAGACTGAGGTTATATTGCTTGTCCATATTTAGATAGATGGGGGAACTAAGCACTAGCAATCAGGTCTTCTCACTCTTATCAGGGGATTCTTCCCTTCCTGAACTTGATGACACTGGAAGTGAACTGTACAAGATAGGACATTTGCTCTGAAAGTCTTAGGAATCTTGAAGGTAAAAGATGACTTGGAAGTTTTCTTTAACCAGGCTGTTTAGATGGCTAAAGAAAAAAGCGCAATCTCAAGGGATGCCTCCCAAGGTTTGCACTAGGTCTCCTGGAAGGCTTATCACTGTCAACTCATGCCACAAAAAGCCATCACCCAACATGCAATTCCAGCTAAGAACTTGGGGTTTCACTCCATCCCAGTGTCTACGTCAGCCCATACCATGCCCCAGACACCTCAACAAATCTATTCAATGCAGAATCCATAAAACAGCTCACACCCCATTTATTATTTAAAAATATTTTGTTACAAAATGAAAAAAATACAATGCAGTATAAAAGATTGACAGCGTCATCAAGTTTATTACACAATTTTCAACCTATCAGAAAGACAAACAAATCACCGACGACAGGGGGACGGGACCTTGGCCTTTTTGAGGGTTGGGATTTTTTTTTTCCTTTTGCTATCAGGAAATAAAACTAAAAATCGTGTCATTGAGTAAAAACAAAACAAAAATGGGGAGAAAAAAATTCTCCAGGTAAACGGCATTTCTGGTATTCTATATATATTTCTTCCTTAAACTGTCACCTTACTTGGTTTTCTCTACATTTTAAAGACACCCAGAGCTGCTCTCGAGGATAAGCACATCACTTAACACTTGGCTGGTTGGGTGGGGTGCCATGTTCTGAGGTGGAGGTGGGGCTAGGGTTGGGGGATGGGGGAAAAAGCTAACACCTGTAGCCTCCGTCCCAAGGGAATGTGCCTCTCCAACCCTGGGGGAGCTCCCTCACTGATGAGGGCTACGTCAGAAACGTGCTGGGAACAGAGGAAGGGCTCAGTCCAATTCAGTCTCTCCCTTCTGAGCCAGAAAGGTCTCCAGTGACCCTATGTTTCACATGCCACATCTCATCTCACATGTCACGTCTCGAGTTAAATGTCACGTGCCCTGTAGATGTATGCAGAAGTAGCATCACCCCATGGGCACTGCAGGACCCTGCGGGCACCTCCTCCTTCAGCAGCAACCTCATCGCAATTTGTTATGGGACAAGCAATTCCACTGGCCTGTGTAGAAAATGGCCCCCAGAGTGCTGGTCCTTAGAACTCTGAGCCAAGTTCCTTCAAGTCAGGCTGTTTCTTCCTGCTCCTTATCAGAGGTAGGAAGTACCTCCAGGCAGAGGGAAAGGAGCTACTAAGACAATAGTCAAAAGATGACAAGACACCACATTTGTGACTACCTGCCTGCCCATGCCAGGTTATCCCACAACAAGTAAAAGTATGTACCTGGGGGATGCAAGCCCATGCTTATATCAAACCTGAAAAAAGAAACACCAGTGCAAGTAGACCACACCCTGCCCAACTGCCTCCTTCCCACTCCTCCTGGTGCTTCACAAGGGGTCTCCGTTGCTGAGGTCCCAATGTTCCATCTCCCAATGGCAGTACCTTCCTCTAAAACAAGGAAGCAGCCTTCTTGGGGAAGCGCTCCATGTGTTCAATGGAAAAGCCCCAGGGAAAGGGAACTAAAAGCTGGTTATTGCAAGAGGCAACCAAGCACTAAGCAGCAGAGGATGGTAACTGGCTCTGCCAGGCTTCCCAGCAGAAAGCAACGTCATGGGCCTTCTCTGCTTGGGAGGGCCAAGTCCACTGAGAAGGCCGAACAGCAGAGGGGAAAGGATTCAGTCCTCTGCAAGGTCAGGGAAAGAACCGTCAGTATGTGAGAGGACAAAGCAGGAACAGAAGGAACTTTTCGTAAGGTAATTTCTGTTCTCAAGGTCCCTCCTTAAAGGGCTGGGAAGATAGAGGAGTTTAAACAAAGAAGTGGTATGTTATCAAGGGGTCTGGACCCTCTTGGCCCCATCGAATCTAGTACTGAGGGCAGGACCCTGGGCATATTTTGGCACACCCAGCCACTCTCCTAGATCCCGCATGGAGGATCCATTTTCTTTGGGAGGGAAGTCTTCCCATCAACCTCACCGTTGAACTGCTCCTGGAGAATCAGAAACCATACATTTCCTCGGACAGAGCACCATTCTCTATGGAGACCAGGCGTCTGGACATGCTTTCTTCCTGTCTGCCACCCCTCCCAACCACACGAAGTCTTTAGGTTTTTTCCCCTGGCAAATAGGAGGTGTGGGGTTGGGAGGGCTGCCAAGCAATCTTCAATCCTGTGGGGCAGAGGATATTCCCTGGGTGTCTGGAGGGAGTTAGGGGTTTGGAGGAAGGGGGAGGGGTAGAGCGGCCTCCGTCCTTTAGTCCTGATCAAGGTGAGGAGATGCAAGTCCATTAAAAAAAATTTGCTTCCAACCAGACTCCTGCAATGAGAATATCAGAAGAGAAGAAAGAAAACACAAGTTAGAGGCTTCTGACTGATAGTAGTTTATGTAAAACACACTGGCATTTTCTAGAGTTACAATGTGAGAAGTAGGGGATGTGAACAGAGAGAATGCAAGCCTGGGAAAGTAAAAGCAGAACTGTCTGAAACTAGAAGTGGCGAGGGAAGAGAAGCTACAGTGAGTAGAGAGGAAAAGCAGTGACAACTTACTTTACGATTAGGGGAAGAACAGACAACACAATGAGGTCTCTGGAAGCAGTCTGACTGGAAAGGAAACTGGCTGGAAAAGTATGGAAACTTTAACATTTCAAGAAAATGTTGTTTAAACTCTGTTTCAGAAAATCTATTCTGAGCAAGTCATAGCTTACCTTAAGGGGAGGGAGAAAAATCTGGAAATGGGAGGTACAATGGTAAGAAAACAAGTGTGTACACAAGCAAATCCATTAGCCCCCAACCACCCATGAGGCCCCAGCAGGGAACATGCACTTACACAGGAAACTCCTAATTCTTTTTCTTTTAAAGAAGCTCTGATTAAAACATTGTCCTTAAGAATACATGTGTGCATGTACACACAGCCCCAGAGATTGCCAAGATGTACTAAAACTCAAGAGGTTTTTTTTTAGTCTTTCCCTACATGACAGCCCGTGAGTGAGGGACCAAGAAGCAAACTAACAGCAAGCAGAAGTGATGTGGCCAGGCCAGAACAGAAAGCAGAGCACAGAAGTAAAAGTAACTGTCAAAGAAACCTAAAAGCACCATTTAGAACTTATACCCAATAGTTAGGATCTATTGAGCCACCTGTCATATGGCTACCAAATTTAAGGTCCCTAATATATGCAGGCTTTGTTCCAATGTTGCATTATCAATTGCAGGCGATAGCAGTCAGTCTGACCATATAAAGCAAAACAGTCAAAAGGAAAAAGGGGAAGTAAATTCAGGCTTAAAATTTCTACCAATGCCCAAACTGGCAATAGCCTACACACAACTTCTTTCCCTTTATATATGTGCTTCTGTAAAGAGGCCTCAAAACCTAGAGGAGCTATCCAAGAAGAAAAGAGATCCGCATGCTGCCTGATCCTCCTACATACTGGAATGGCACTCTTTTCAGCTTGGATGCTCAGAATCTGTATGGTCTTTGTCTTGCTCTAAACGCCTATGCAAGCAGTTATTTGCCCCATTTTCTATAAGTGAAAACTGAAGGTCTCAGTGCATTCTCAATTTCACACCATTAGGGCATCTGAATCTTTGAACTGGACAAAAAAAATGAACAAAGTTCAGTTTTCAGTGGATCAGGAGGATAAGAATGAGATGAGAACAACTGTATTTCAAGTAGGACAGGATAATATCCTTAAAAAACTGAATATAATTGACACAGTCAAGAGTTAAAAAAAGTCAAAGCCACAGATTACCTAGAACAGGCTCAAACTCTAAAGCATACACACTTAACACTCCAGAAGAAATGTAACTTGTGAACTGTTCCTACAAAACAAAATGCAGAGCATAACTCATGCATCAAGAGACGTTAACTATAGCACTCAGTTCTGAAAGGCCTATGGGCTGCATTTTGGTGGCAATGTTGGAACACAGGCAGAAAACAGAGATTCCTTCAGCAGGCCAATTAGCCTTTGGGCCCCAGCGTTGGGCCCTAAGCTGCAGACAGATGGACAAAGAAGGTTGCTGTCCTACACTTCGCTCTGACAGAGTACCTGTTCATATAACATACATATGATTCTTTTCTAACCACAAGGCTGCTGTGCCCAGAGCTTGTAAAATTAAGTTCTCTAAGGTAAATGAGGACCGTGCACCATCACCCTAGCGAGAAAATCTCCTAAGCTGTACTTTGGTAATTGCAGATGGAATTACGAATGTTTAGGATGAGAATGTGAGAAACTGACATTTCTGGGATGCCTGATTCAGTTCTTTCAGACTGAATCCCAACATATCTAAGGGGTGACCAAGAAAAGTGGGGAAGCGGAAAACCTGCCTCAGAGTTAGTTGTCCTCACCTTGTCATGGGTCTACACTAGTCAGATGAAATGTCTTCTAGGAATGACTGTTACAAGACTTCAGAGTTATCCGAATGGAATCATCCTCATGAGAGTCCCACTTCATAAGCAAAAGCAAAGAGGCAAAGTGGCAGCTAAAACCTCAGGTTAAGTTATTCAGTCCCCAAACTACAGATGGATCAGTGGATCTCACTGACAATTTCCCTGTCAGGCACAAAGCCATCAGGAATGGTGACATGTAGTTGTATGTTCTAACTGCTCAACTGAACGCAGCCTCAAAGACTGTATTTCACTCTTACCCCAGTCAGTTCCAAAGGACATACACTGTGACCTGCATATGGTTTTCAATCCACAAGTAACACAAGCAACTGTGCTAACTCAAGCAAGAAAAGGGAAATGCTGCTACTACTACAGAAGAGATGGGACTGGACTGGACCGACACCTACTCTAATGCCCACTTTCCTGTCGTTCCCTGAGACTGAATTAGGCCAAAGCTGCTTGTGGGCTCCACTTACATTTAGAGTCTGCTTTACCAGAGGATATGCAAACTCAACCTGTTGCAAAATCTAGAAAGTACCTAGTACCCACAGCCTTACTCTTGATTCTATGTGAATTATCCTCAATTTCAATGATGTCAAGCACTGTAGGATTTTGTGAAATAAATGAGTGGTTAAGAACAGAGATAGGGCTGGGCGCAGTGGCTCACGCCTATAATCCCAGCACTGCCTGAGCCCAGGGGTTTGAGACCAGCCTGGGCAACTTGGCGAGATCTCATCTCTACAATAAATAAAAAAATTAGCCAGGCATGGTGGCATGCACCTGTAGTTCCAGCTACTTTGGAAGGCTGAGATGAAGGATCATCTGAGCCCAGCAGGTCAAGGATGCAGTGGCCGTGAGCGTGCCACTGCACTCCAGCCTGGGTGACAGAGTGAGACTCCAAAAGATTAGTAACTTTTCATCTTTCCACTTACTAGCCCTTTTTGGAAGAAGACAAAAAATTGCTAGCTATAAATCTGTTTAAGTTAATGGTAAACAATGCTAAAGAACAAGATAGAGGGCAGTAGCTCAACATAAGAGGAATATTTTCTTGCTTTCAGTAGGCTGTCACTAGGCAAAATAGTGCAGAATTTTCCAGTCGTTTACAGTCCAGCTGTATACAGTTAGTTCCCCTCATCTTGTTATGGGCCAAACCAGTCAAATGAACTACAGGGACTCATAGGTAGTGAGGGTTTCTCTTCCTCTCTTCATCCAGTCATCCATCTAATACCCCAAAGACATCACACAGAACCACTGTTCTTTCCCCTCACACTTCTTCTCAATTACCATTACTTTGGACCAATTGGACAGGCAAGAGACCGAGGATATCATCATAATGTACTTGATGTGAAACAGAAAAGTGAGTGGGAAATTCTAGAGACTTATGTCTGCAACCACAAAATTGAGAAGAGACCCTGAAGTTATCCAGGTCATGCAACAGGTTCCAGGAACTACAGATAGAACCTTCTAGCCAAAGTCTGGCCTATTTTAAAGATCTCCATAGAAGCAGTCAACAGCTCTTCCTGCTTGCTTACGTACTACAATCTTTCTAGAAGCTTTCAGTTGGGATTGCTAAACTGATGGGCTGTAACCTGAAGCTATAGTCCCTTGCTCCCCTGCCCCATATGAAACCTGTCTAAGAATGAAAACAACACACTGAAAAGCAGAGCTGAAAGATGTAGACAGACTAAATCCAGACGACATAGACAGAGACCCCAGACCCAGACAATCTTAACCAAACTTTTCAATTACTTGAGTTAATAGTCCCAACCCCAGCCTTCCTGCATTTGTTTTGCTGAAGAAAAAAAGAATCTTTTAGGGTCGGGTACACTTGCTCATGCCTCTAATCCCAGCACTTTG
Source organism: Carlito syrichta (assembly GCF_000164805.1). Taxonomy (NCBI): domain Eukaryota; kingdom Metazoa; phylum Chordata; class Mammalia; order Primates; family Tarsiidae; genus Carlito; species Carlito syrichta. The sequence goes on along the minus strand of NW_007064586.1, from coordinate 305,451 downwards.
GAGGCCAAAGCAGGAGGATAGCTTGAGGCCAGGAGTTTGAGACTAGCCTGAGCAACATAGCAAGACAGCCTCTACAAAAAATTTTTTAAAAAATCTGTTAAGCCGGGCTCGGTGGCTCAGGCTGTAATCCCGTGCCTTTGGGAGGCTGAGGTGAGTGGATTGCCTGAGCCTGCGGGTTCGAGACCCACCTGGGCAGCGAGACCTCATCTCTAAAATAAATAAAAAAATCAGCCGGGCGTGGTAGCGCATGCCTGTAATTCCGGCTACTCGGAAGGCTGAGGCGGAAGGATCGACAGAGCCCAGCAGGCGAGGCTGCGGTGGCCAGGAGCGGCCACTGCACTCCAGTCTGGGGGACAGAGTGAGACTCCAACTCAAAAAAATAAATAAGTAAATAAAAATAAAAAATAAAAAATCTGTTAGTAAGTTTTTCCTCCACACAAATATTCTTCCACTGAAATTATTCTGCATAGTCTCTAAAGCTATTAAAGATAATTTTTCCAGACCAGCTTTCTCCTCTCTGGCTAAACCACACAAATTTTCAAAATATTTTAAATGGATATTCTTAAAATCATTAATGCTGCACCTTGAAAACTAAGTAGGCAATGGTCTTACTTTGCTGTCTTCATCAATTTTCCCAACTTTCTTACTTGAATGCCTGGTGGGTTTAAAATGTAATAATATTAACAATAGCCATCGTTTACTGAGAACTTAAAACGTGACAGGCACCATGAGTGCTAAATGCTCTACATGGATTGTCTCACTGAATACTCAGCAAGTCTTTGGGACAGTTGCTTTTAGTATCTTCATTTATAGGAGGAAACTGAGGAACAGAAATATGGTTTATCAGTGGAAGAACTGAGAATCAAACTGATGCCTGACTGCAGACACCAAGTTCTCAGCCATTATACCATACTGTCACTCAGACACCAGGTTAAGGCAGTCAAGAAATAAGCAAAAACCTCAGGGCGAGACGTTCCAGAAACAAGCAGGAAATCTGCCCTGAACTTCTGGTTACCTGAGTTGAAAGTCTCCCCACTATTGCCACCTTTACTCTTTCTTTAAAAAGACAGAACTCTTCACCAGAAATCTTTCTCTCATAAAAGATCACCCACCAGCCAGGGCTTCTGCCCACCTTTCTCAGTGGTGCCGGTCCCGTTCTCTATCCCGGTGTCGCTCGTGCTCTCGGTTCCTTTCTTGAAAATAATCATCATGCCGATCTTCGTTATGAAGCAGATCCCGGTGCCTCCTGCTGCTCTCCCGGGACCTGCTAGGTGACCTTTCCCGAGACCGATGTCTTTTCCTATTAGAAAGATCCTTTAGCCTCACACAGAGGGTCTGCCACAGTCTTCCCAAGAGTGTGTGTTTCAGTGTCTTCCAGTGTTTGCCTAAATCACTCTTCTACTCTTCTATCATGGGCCCACTGTCTGAGGACTAATCTTTTTTTTTTTGAGTTGGAGTCTCACTCTGTCGCCCAGACTGGAGTGCAGTGGCTGCTCCCAGCTACCGCAGCCTCGATCTGCTGGGCTCCGGCAATCCTTCCGCCTCAGCCTTCCAAGTAGCTGGAACTACAGGTGAACGCTACCACGCCTGGCTAAGTTTTTGACTTATTGTAGAGATGAGGTCTCGCCAGTTGCTCAGGCGGGTCTCAAACCTGCGGGCTCCAGCAATCCATTCACCTCAGCCTCCCAAAGGCGCGGGATTACAGGCTGAGCCACCAAGCCCGGCGAGGACTAATCTTATTTGGGAAAATGGTAACAGCTTAATTTGCTGAGGTCATACTAATGTATCTGGCACAGTGCTAACAATTTTATATGACTACCTGACCTAACTTTTACAAGGTAAGTCCTGCTACTGTCCATTTTTGAAAAACGAGGCTTGGAAAGCTGACTAACTTCCATACTCAAAAAGGTCATACAGGCAGGGAGCAGCAGAACTGGGATTCCAATCCATATGTGTATGGCTTCAAAGCCCATGTTTAATAACTACACTAGTCTGTCTCTTTTCCTAAATGAGCCCACTGCCTAACTCACCAGATTTCAGATGTAACAACACTTCTTAATGGAAGTATCTGATTAGTTTCTTCCCCATAAAAGGTAAGAGGGCTACATTCAACTCTTTCAGCCAGGTCCTTGCCAGAACCCCTGGGCTCCATCCCCCTCCCTATCTCTGGAAGAGTGCTGCCCAGGGCTGGCAGGTACTGATGCAACCATCAACTCACCTGGAAGAGCTCCCACTGGCACCCACGCTGTAGGACTTGGCTTCGATGCCATGAAGACAGTCCTTAAGAGAGGAGATGAGGACACGGCAACGCTCATCATTGGCGACCCGGGACTGTTTGATAACTGCAATGGCTGTGAGCAGCGTCTCAATTGCATCGCTGTAATCCCCTGACAGAGAATGGATGAGAAAGGCCAAGGATGAGAAGAGGCAGTAAATTAACTGGACCAAAAGGAGAACTCAGGAGGACACAAACCAAGTGTAACTATCTGTCCCAAAGAACTAAGGCAAATGGATGAGGCAGACTTGGCAGGCAGAAAACCGGATGACACCTACATTCCAGTGGTTTAGAATCTGAAAAAAATTGCTAGTGGATGTACAAACTGACACATTGTTGCCCAAGGGCTATTTGACAATATCTATTAAAATAAATATCCATATTTTCTGACCCAGCAATTCTACTAAATATCTCCTACTCATAAGTGTGTATGTTTAACAATGTTTCAGTGTCACTTGTTATATCACCTTCAGTAAGTTCTGGCTGTGTAAATTAAGGAACAATGGTTCTATATAATATGATATCGTTGTTAAAAAGCAGGAAGTAAATCTGTATGTAAACAAAATAATCCATGTGAAATGGTTAGCACAGTGCCAGGCACACAGTAAGGGCTCAATAAATGTCACAGTGCATACTGATATAATAGGTTTCCAGAATATAGTAATTGAAAAAGGCATGTTGCAAAACCATATTCCATTTTTGTAAAAATAATCTAGTATATATATGTTGTCAAATGCACAGAAAAAAATCTGGAGGAATATACACTAAATTGTAAAAGATGGTCTTGGTGGTGGTTCTTACTTAAAGGACTTTTTTTTTTTTTTTGAGTTGGAGTCTCACTCTTGCCCAGACTGGAGTGCAGTGGCCTGCTCCCGGCCACCACAGCCTTGACCTTCTGGACTCCAGCGATCCTTCCACCTCAGCCTTCCAAGTAGCCAGAATTATAGGTGCGTGCTACCATGCCTGGCTAAGTTTTGATTTATTGTAGAGACAAGGTCTTACCAAGTTGCCCGGCGGGTCTCGAACGCGCGGGCTCAGGCAATCCACTCATCTCGGCCTCCCAAAGTGCTGGGATAACAGGCTGAGCCACCAAGCCCGGCCATATGTTAAGGACTTTTTTTTAACACTGTGTATATCTACAAACTACTTTTAATCTATAATTAGATGTATGTGTGTAAACATACATGTTATACATAAAATATGTATGTGTAGTATATGCACCCCCCCTTTTTAAAAAATTCTGCTGCCATCAAAAACAAACCCAGCCAGGCTCAGTGGCTCAGCCTATAATCCCGTGCCTTTGGGAGGCTGAGGTGAGTGGATTGCCTGAGCCCGCGGGTTCGAGACCCGCCTGGGCAGCGAGACCTCATCTCTACAATAAATCAAAAAATCAGCCGGGTGTGGTAGCGCATGCCTGTAATTCTAGCTACTTGGAAGGCTGAGGCGGAAAGATCACCTGAGCCCAGCAGGTCGAGGCTGTGGTGGCTGGAAACGGCCACTGCACTCCAGTCTGGGTGACAGAGTGAGACTCCAACTTAAAAAAAAAAAAAACCCTTTATTTTTGAGTCAGGGTTTCATTTTGTCGTCAGGCTGGAATGCAGTGACAGGATCACAGCTTACTACAGCCTTAACATCCAAGCCTCAAGCAATGCTTCAGTCTCAGCCTCCTTAGTAGCTGGGACTATAGGTACGCGCTACCTCATTCAGCTAGTTTTTATTTTTTGTAGAGACATGGTCTTGTTATGTTGCCCAGGCCAGTCTCGAACTCCTGGACTCAAGCAATCATCCTGCCTCAGTCTCCCAAAATGCTGAGATTACAGGTGTGAGTCACCTGAGCAATGCCTGGGTCAGGGATAGTGGTTATGGGGTAGGTGCCTACACATTTTTTCCAAGCTAAGTCAAGAGCTTTAAGGACGGGAGCTAATAGAAAGACAGCATGAATCCAGACAGGAGTCCAGTGAAAATGAAGCTTGGCAGCTTCCCCTGTACAAAGCAACAAAACTGAATGGCAACTATGAAGGGACTGTGTCAAATGGATGCCCAGGAACACAAGGACATCAGCTGTACCCTGCCAGGGAGCTTTTGCCTATTTTGTAGTAAATAGTTGTGGTTTGAATGACTGAAATGAGAACAACAAAAAGGGAAGGAGATAAAGATTCAGTTATTGATCATCTCAGTGTAAAGGGATTGGTTGGGAAGAGGCAATAATGATTATTTTCTATATACTCCTCTGTGTATTTGACTTGTTACAATGAGCATGCATTATTATTTATTTGTTTATTTATTTATTTGAGTTGGAGTCTCATTCTGTCACCCAGACTGGAGTGCAGTGGCTGCTCCTGGCCACAGGAGCCTCGACCTGCTGGGCTCCGGCGATCCTTCCACCTCAGCCTTCCAAGCAGCTGGAACTATAGGCGCGCTACCAGCCCAGCTAATTTTTTGATTTATTGTAGAGATGAGGTCTCGCCAAGTTGCCCAGGCGGGTCTCGAACCCGCGGGCTCAGGCAATCCACTCACCTCAGCCTCCCAAAGAGCTGGGATTACAGGCTGAGCCACCAAGCCCGGCTATATTTAAAGAGATTCATTCAGCTATCAATGCAGAATTTCTGTTGAGAAAAGAAATCAAGGGAACATATATACTTTCTATCTTTGGCCTACTCTGAGGATTCAAGTTTTGCAACCAAAGATGAGAAATTATAGAACACATGATAATATTCACAGCAAACTGAACTCTTAGGAGATCAGACTGTCTACAGACATTTACATTCATGTGGGAAACTCATAGGAAAGAAGTAAATATGTCTAATGTCACAATGTAAAACCTGGACCAGAACCCTGAAATTTCTTATAGCCCCATCTTTCAGGAACCAAGTATTTTATGCCCAGGGCTTTCAGAATCATGGCTACTGGTCTGCCCACTTAATACTGAGAGCAGGGCAAAAGTTAGCTGTAATATTATAATATGCCTTAAGATGATGCCCAAAGGTTTGTCTCTCTCTAGGACAGACTACGTGGAGGCTACCTGGTCTGTAGACTCCCAAATGTAATCAGATGCCGTATCATATAATTACATAGTCAAGGCATCATTCCTAAAAACCTAGGGTCTATATTTGGCACTGAGTCTACTGCACAGACACTACTGAGATCAAGATTTCCACGAGGCAGGAATTTCATTCTACAACAAATAGAACAATGAGATGGTATTAATTATTTATAGCATTATTGAGCTGGTTTCCATGGGGGCATGTCTAGAAACAGACTAAATAAGTAACATCACCAAGGGCTTCCCAAAAGCCAAGAAATCAGGTTACATATTGCTCTTCGAAGTGTGCCACTCTTGAAACCTAACAGTACTCCAACTTTATCTTGTTGAACTTTTGTTAATGGAAACAGTAAAATCAAGGAAAACTAAAGGTAAGGACAGGCAGCAAGGGTAAGTGTGAGTTACCTGCACTGGCTCCAGATACCGCTTTGGAAATGGCACTGCTGGAAATTGCTCTGTTTCGCTTCATGATTTCTTCAAATTCAGCCTCACTCACCGTAGAGGGTGGAGGGCCCGAATCTCGGCTGCACAGAGATAACAGCATTCCTGATTGCCCACACCCCTTCTTAGTTGTACCACACTCTCCACTACCATGTTATTTACTTATGCTCTACTATATAATGTCTTAAATGGTCCTCAGCCTGGTCATGTGTTTTATGTGTTCATCTTCTATTCCAAGTCAGAATCTACATTATATATGTTTGTAATTTTGGCAACGGTGCTTGACATTTGTAGCACCTACTATGGTACTCAATTTAATTAAGCAACTTACAAGGGTCAAGTGGTTCAGAGGAAATAAAAACACTAACACATAGATAATAAGCCATTTCCCAGGAGCCAACACTATGACAACTGAGTGCCCATAAGGGAAAGCACACGGATTCAGTGTTCACTTCCTCAGGGAGAATAAAATACTTAATACACTTGTCTACCCTACTACACTGGACTCAGCTCTCAAAGGAACAAGGTAGTCCTTACCTGCCATGGTGGTTATAGGGTGCAGAGGCCTTCATGTAAGTATCTGGTGGAGGCCCCACTGTAGCATTTGGTGGGGGGAAGAAGGCTGGATTGAGGTGAAGGGCAGGTGGGATGGCCCCAGGGGGAGGTACAGCAAGATGAGGAGGTAATCGAGGAGGGGGGGGCATGAGATGCTGGTAGTGGATACCAGGAGGAGGTGGAGGGACCCCAAAGCTTGAGGAGAGAGGCGGTGGGGGTGGAATTGGTGGTGGAGGCAGACCCATCAGGGGAAGGGCTGAAGGAGGGCGATTGAAGTAGGGCAGCACACTGGGGGGCTTATCCACACGAGCTGATGAGGGTACAAGGTTCTCAGAGGGTGTGGCCCGTCCATCAGCAGAATCACTAGAATCTCGAGAGTGGGCCCGTGGAGGTATTCCTATGAAGCAAAACAGAATTTACATTACTACCTAGGCTTTAGACATACCCTCAAGACCAGCTCATCCTTCAGCAAGCGTCAAAAGACACCATACGAGGAAGGTGACCAAAGTGGCTGAGAAGCAAGGTAAAATCACCTGCTGCCTTTTCTCTGGCTTTGGAGAAAAAGGTCAACAGCAGCTCAGTGAAAACATAAATCTGAACAAGCCATCTCACTCTAAATCCTATCAAAGAATGCTTTTCATCCGCAAATCTCCAAGTGCTTCAGGACACAGTTATCTTTATATTTGTTTTCTATTTTTTATTGTTTTGTGGAACTAGGGTTTTCTTATGTTTTATTTTTAAATGCAGAAAAGTCTAATAACCCAAGAGAAAGTGAGTCTTGATGTATGCTCAGTGATGCTCAGCTGGATTCAGGCTGGCTTGAAATACCACACCCTGGGAGAGAATTTCCCTTCTTTATACCATGGCACATTTGTAATGTTCTCTTTGCCACTGTGCTTTAGCACGGGAGTTTGAAGAAAGAGAGGGAAGAGCAGAAGATAGACGGCACCACCATCTACATACCCAAGGTGGTAATTGGGGTGGAAAGTGACAGATAGTAGAAAACTGGAGGTTAAGTGAGAGGTAAGAGAAAATGAGAGATAAACCAAGAAAAGATCTGCCCACAGAGCGAGCACACGGCACACAGCTGACAGCAAAGATCTTAGTAACAGCTCGGTACAAAGCATGCCTGAAATCTGGGTAACTCCCACTGTAGTTCAATGGCCTAAACCCTCTGCCCCTCAGGGCACCTACCAGACACACTGTCACAGCACACTAATATGGTGGTGTACACGACAGGAACTCAGAACATGTTTCATATAGCTAGAAGCATGGCTTCTGACATTGCCAGGTCACTTGGCTAAACCTGTTCCCTCTCTCCAATTTAAGTCTGAGCCTGGTTAATGTGGAACGCAACAGAAGGATGAGATCACATGGCCTTGGGAGTCTTGGAGGTAAAAAGATGCCACTGGCAGCAAGTGTGAAGGGAAAGAAGAGTGCTCCTTAAACTAAACCTTGACAGTTAATCCCAACTGCGCAATAAAGTCTGAGGAGGAATCAATTATGTTGACAACCACCACCTCGATTTGTCTCCTACAGAATACTGCCAGTGCTCTCTTGTTCTTCATGTCTAGACACATGGCAACTCACTCCTTCCTAGAGTTCTCTCAAACTGAAGAAAGAATAGATATTAGGCAAGTGTGATTCTGACAGTTAACCACCTTCCCAGCTGTTTTCGCATATGCAAGAGTTCTCTTTTGGATCTGTGGCGACAATCCCATTTTTCTTTTTTTTTGAGTCAGAGTTTCACTCTGTCGCCCAGACTGGAGTGCAGTGGCCGCTCCCGGCCACCGCAGCCTCGACCTGCTGGGCTCCGGCGATCCTTCCGCCTCAGCCTTCCAAGTAGCCGGAATTACAGGCATGCGCTACCACGCCCGGCTGATTTTTTTGATTTACTGTAGAGATGAGGTCTCACTGCCCAGGCGGGTCTCGAACCCGCGGGCTCAGGCAATCCACTCACCTCAGCCTCCCAAAGGCGCGGGATTACAGGCTGAGCCACCGAGCCTGGCTTTACAATCCCATTTTTAAGCAGAGGAAGTCCACTAGCTTTATTTAGTGAAGTCCAAGCCCACCAATGTGACTGAGTAGAAAAGCAGCAGTCACCACTATCTTTTCAGCAAAGAAAGTAAACAATGAAGAGTAAACAGCAAGTAGAAGTAGGAATGTTACCCCGATGTAGCTGTAAAATCATGCACCGAAAGAAAGTCAGAAGAGGGGTGAATTATAGAAAGACTCCATAACAGAAGGGACTTGAAATACCATTTGTCAAAGAAAAATGTGTCCTCTCTAAACTGGAGCAATAAGACTTCACAAAAAAACCTAAGCTCTCAACCTAGTTAAAAGAACAGTTGTTCCTATTCAGGAGAGAAGTGACCATATATTATCCACCTGGAGGGGCACCCAATCAACACAAGGTACTATATTTTGAGAGTTGGATCTCAGCAGTAACAGAATGTAGGTGATGGAATTTTGCCATTCCTCCCACTGTAGTAAAAGAAAATAAAGGTGGCTGGTTGGCTGTCTCAGACAGGGTCTTGCAAGGTGGCTGGACCTTGTGAGGTCAGGATAGTCCAACGTCTGGTCCTCAGGTTTTGCAGGCTCGAAATTCATGCTAACCAAACTCACAAGAGGCTGATTCATAAAACAGAATGCCAATTTATTCATTTACAGTGAGAAATATAACTGCCAAGCAGACTGGTCGGCTGGTCAGCGCATTCTCTTCCCAGTAGGAGAGCCTAGTTAGGAAACCATATTAGTATCAAAAGGTGGCATGGTGAGTACAGAGTCAGAATAAAGGGAGGAAATGAACTTCAGGGATGCTATCATCAAGCTAAGGGAGTACAGTGCAATATTCTTTACTTATAGGATACACTTGACAAGCAGACTAAAATATTTGGCAATCAAAAGAGCACCCACTCCTCTGACAATGCTGGAAAAATACTGTTAAATTCTTATTCTCCAACTGATTGATTCATTACAGAGCATCCTTCCAATGCATGTTTATGACTAGATTATAGCCACCCTATAAATCTTTGTTATATCTTAGGATGGCTGCTTAATGATAATTTATATAGGGACAATTAAGCCCTTATATTGTATGCTAATTTTTGGATAGAAACAGAGCCAGGCTCATGCTTGTAATCCCAGCACTTTGGGAGGCGGAGGTGAGAGGATCACCTGAGCCCACAGGTTCGAGACCAGCATAGGCAACATGGTAAGACCTCATCTCTGCAATAAAAAAAATGAAAAAAGAAATGAGCTGGGTGTGGTGACACCTGCCTGTAGTTCCAGTTACTTGGAAGGCTCTAGCCTGGGTGACAGGGTGAGACTCCAACTCAAAAAAAAAAAAAAAAAAGGAAACAGAATTATTTAGAGTTTATAGGAACTTTTAAAAATCACGTAACTGATTCAGATGGTAAAACCAAGCCTAAGCAGTAAAGTGACTTGCCCAAAGTCACACAGTGAGTTAATGGCACAACCAAACTATAACCTGAAACCACCCGACTTTCAGCACAGTGCTCTTTCTTCTATACAAATCTCACTGTTCGGACTACCTACTGACCATGCCACCACCCATAAGAAACATTGCCCAAACTTCTCCACACTGTAGGCTGAGCCCACACCAAAGAAAAACAAACCCACAAAATTCCCCCCCTTCATACAGATGGTCTCCACGTACCCCCTCTTGGGACTCGGACGCACTCACGTTTCCGAGCCTGTGCCTCAAACTGTGACAGGTTCTGCCGGGTGGCTGGCCTCACGTCCACTTTTTCTCCATTAAGAACTTTTCCTGGTAAGAGTTCCAACAATTTGTGTACAGAGTTTTCAGAGGCTACCACCACCTCAGCATACCTTGAGGAAGAAAAACAAAAAATGAGTGAGATCTGTTAGACAACCGAGAGAGGAACAAAGAAGTTCTCTTTTACTTTTAGTGAAAATTGGTAAAGCATAGGACATCTTATTAAATTAAACACACATACAGCACTACCACCAACAAAAAGATATCAGTCTAAAATTTTTCTGGAATTAATAATTGGTGTTCTTTGCCCCTTAACAGATGAACGTTCTACTACGTTGCAGCTAGGTCCCATTCTTTTTTTTTTTTTTTGAGTTGGAGTCTCACTCTGTCGCCCAGACTGGAGTGCAGTGGCACGCTCCCAGCCACCGCAGCCTCGACCTGCTGGGCTCCGGCAATCCTTCCGCCTCCGCCTTCCAAGTAGCCGGAAGTACAGGCACGCGCTACCACACCCGGCTAATTTTTTTTGATTTATTGTAGAGATGAGGTCTCACCAAGTTGCCCAGGTGGGTCTGGAACCCAGGGGCTCAGACAATCCACTCACCTCAGCCTCCCAAAGCACGGGATTACAGGCTGAGCCACCAAGCCCGGCTGCTAGGTCCCATTCTAAAGCAGTTTGCCAAAAATCAAGGCAGTAAGCTGGGCCAGGGGTGGGAGGGATTAAAATCCAGGGCCAAAATATAGTGCAGATGTTATCCCAGTGTTTACAAATTAAAAGGGGCTTCTCAAATCCAGACCTCACCCTTTCGACTGGCCATTTGCTCGATTCTCTGCAAATTTCAACTCCACCACATCATAGACTCCTATAGAGCGAATAACCTGGATCAGCTGCTGGTCTGTGGTCCACTGGGCCCGGCAAGATGGAAAAGGAAGAGATGTCAAGAGCTACACCCCCCCCTCCCAGAATGCCCCAAACCCTGACCCCCAAACCTAGGACTCTAGTCACAACCATGCCTCCCACAGGAAATGCAAAAGCCCAGCAATATTTCAATTAGTGCAGACTTTTCTGATTGACATTACCCACACAGGATTCCAAACCCACCCACCTACCCCTCCCAAACCCCATACTTAGAGATTAAGAAGATTAAAATTTATTTTAACTTTGACTGCCATTTGGGCTGGCTGGTCATCAGTTCAAACACTGATTGTCAACAACCTTTAGTAATAGATCTGATAGGCTAGAGTTGACCATTGCCAGGAAGCTTCCCTTCAGTGTATACATTGCCTAATTTGGAAAAACCACCACCCACCCACACCAACCCAGAAACATGTCACACAGTAACTTCTGCAGAGTAACAGTCACCACCTACCCCAAGTGTACTAAAGCTATCAAGGTCTTTGATCCCCATCACCCACCATTATCACAGGACCATCTAATGACCACCAAGAGTTCAAGGTGTTCACTCTGAAATCTCGTCCCACAGAAGACCCTGCTAGACATAAAGCCCCAGGGTCAGGGGCAGTAACAAGATGGCAGGAAAAGCAACTACCCACTTAATTACTGCTTTCTTCGGCATGAGTACGTCCTCAGGATAGTTCTCTTTCAGAGATCAATCCAACCTGATCCCAGGAAAAAGAAATCCAACCCCATCAGAGTACAAAACAGTGCAACAGTGGTTTCTGAAAATGCCATCACCTCCCAGTGCTCTCCCTCCAGCCCACCGACAAGCATTTCTGGTTACCCACGCTCACCCAGGAAAAACTGCCCACATAGACGGCAGCTCGTCTATTACGCAGGCCACTGTAGGTATACAGAATTGCAGGGGTCTTGTTGTTGGGCTTGGGAGATGGCTCCTGGCGAACAGGAGGAGGTGGCTCAGTGCTGCTGCTTCTGTCATCTGAGGGCTGTGAGGTGGCCGTCAGCACATCATCATACAGGTCAATCTGATCTGTATTGTTGAACTCTGGGTCCTAAGAGATGAGGGGTTGGCAAAGGTGGGTTTGCAAATTGTTCATTCTTGTTCACTCTGGGTTACTCAGAACCCAGTCAAATACTTTATAAAACAATGTACAAAATGCCCTTGTCCTACTCTCGGAAACAAGGTAAGAAAAATGTCCTTTTGAAAACTTTATCATTTAATTCGGCTTATGTAGGTCCCCACCTCCCCCAAGACCTGCTAGTAGTCTGTAATGTTTTTGGCTTTAGCCTCCTGTGAGAACCAAAAGGCATATGGTGGTTAGGAAAGCAAAGTGAGAATATACAATGAGATCCAGGTGCTACTGCTGTCAATGAAGTTCACATCTATGATACATGAATGAAAAAATTACTTTCAACATATTATACGATTTTAAAAGTCAAGTGATTCATAAAATTCACTATTCTATTTAATAATAAATTTGCTGGGCACAGTGGCTCACGCCTGTAATCCCAGCACTTTGGAAGGTAGAGGAGAGAGGATTGCCTGAGTTCAGAGATTCAAGACCAGCCTGGGCAACTTGGCGAGACCACATCTCCACAATAAATAAAAACATTAGCCATGTGTGGTGACATGTGCCTATAGTTTCAGCTACTTTGAAGGCTGAGGCAGAGGGATCACCTGAGCCAAGCAGGTAGAGGCTGCGGTGGCCATGAGCATACCACAGCACTCCAGGCTGGGTGACAGAGAAGTAGTAAATTTATTTAGAAATAGAAAGTAGAAGAAAAGCATGTTAAAGTGGGTACTAAAATGCAAAAAAGATTAAGAGTTACCAATTTAAACCCACTGATTTATTTAAATGATTTAGGAAGGTGCTATAGCCCAGTATACACAATCCCACCTTTCTAGCAACCATCAGAGAAATATGTAAAAAACAAAGGGGGTTTTCCCCCACTAAGTTCTATTTCTCAAAAGACATGCAGACCCAAAAAATCACTATGATATGTATCTAGGAGACCTCTTTAAGCAATACTAAAGATGTTCAATAATACAAAAACAGTTCAAGTTCTCTAAGTTTTAAGGGCCAGACAACAAGGCAAGCACCTCTTATCATGCACTGTGTCACAATATTTCCAATGTGAATGTACATTCTGGAGGATGTGCAAAATATACATTTTGCCTATGTGATATATTACTATATACCAAAACTCCTAAAATCACAACTACTACTACTTATAAAGGACCTTAATGGTTTGGATTTTACAATGTAATTCTCTTAGATAAATATTTTTAAGGATCAGAAAAGCATTTTATTTTTATTACAAGACAAAACATTCAAAGAGTGCTAAAGTTGATGTTGTCAAAATGACAAAGACCATGAGAAGTTCAAAGCGTTTTAAGAAAACTGCTGCTCACTCATGTTATTGGTATCTTTTATTTTTTTTTTTTTTGAGTTGGAGTCTCACTCTGTCACCCAGACTGGAGTGTAGTGGCCGCTCCCGGCCACCGCAGCCTCGACCTGCTGGGCTCCGGCGATCCTTCCGCCTCAGCCTTCCAAGTAGCCGGAATTACAGGCGCGC